>NC_137909.1:21130738-21145738 GCF_963457725.1 Sprattus sprattus
TTGCCCTTTCCTTTCCTATCCTACTCATTGAGACTATCCACATATGTCTTCTTTTGGGTTTGTGTGTGTGTGTGTATCTGACAGACAGATAGAGAATGAGAGATGATTGTTGGTAGAGAGGGGTATGTGTGTGTGTGTGTGTGTGGTTGGAAGTTCAGAAGAAAGGAAGATGAACACAGACATGGAAAGATGACAGTGGACAGTATGTGTGTCTGTGTATATGTCTGTGTGCGTGTGTGTGTTGTTCATAGGTGCATGATGTGTGTGTGTGTATTCACATGTGCCTGCGTTTCACCATGTGTTTGCGAATATGTGTTAGAGAGCATGTGTCAGATGGTGTGTGTGTGTGTGTGTGTGTGTGTGTGTGTGTGATTTGATCAGTATGCAGGGACACGCTGAGAGTGTCCTTCCCTGCTGGCGCCTCCTGTTGAGTCCATCACTCATGTCCTCACCTCGGTCTCTCCTCACTTGTCCTGCTGTCAAGATCTGCTGTTCTCCACTGCTCTGGGCTGGGTGTGTGTGTGTGTGTGTGTGTGTGTGTATGGGTAGTTGTGTGTGTGTGTGTGTGTGTGTGTGTGCATGGGTGGTGTGTATGTGTGTGCTTTTGCGTGTATGGGTGGTGTATGCGCAGGTCTGAATGGTGTGTGTGTGTGTGTGTGTGTGTGTGTGTGTGTGTGTGTGCATGGGTGGTGTGTATGTATGTGCCTTTGCGTGTATGGGTGGTGTATGCGCAGGTCTGAATGGTGTGTGTGTGTATGGAATGCGTGGTGTGCTTTCGTGTGTATGTGTGCATGTCTGAATGGTGTGTGTGTGTGTGTGTGTGTAGGTGAGGGCAGCGGGGGCAGGAGATTACATACCCGTGGGGGTTCTCTGTAGATAGCCTGCCATGGAGCGGAGAAGAGAGGAGAGAAAAGAAGAGAGGAGAGAAAAGATGAGAGGAGAGGAGAGGAGAGTCACAGCTGACTGGCACTCTCCTGCCACTGGGAGTGACGGCCGCCACAAGGCATGCTGGGAACTCTCAGGGTGCTGATGAATAGGAGCATCATGGGAGATTTCTACTGTCAAGGGGACATGTTACTGAAAGGTTGAAGCCTCTTTTGAAGGGAATGACTAGATTAAGCTTTTCCCTGCTCTTTCTCTCTCTCTCTCTCTCTCTCCCTCTCTCTGTCTCTCTCTGTCTCTCTCTGTCTTTATCTTCTCTCTCAGTGCAATTAAATTCTATTCAGAGCGACTGTAACAAGAAGTGTCCCCTAAGTACAAAATGACAATATAACAGTGAAGACAAATTGAAAGCAATGAGACAATCAATCAACTGTAATAACAACAGAACGAAAATCTCTCTTTCTCCCGCTGTCTCTTCTCTCTCTGTCTCTTTCTCCCTCATTCCGTCTCTAAAAAAAGGTTTTTATCCTTCCTCTTTCCCACACACTTTGCATATCTTTACCTCTCTGTGTGTCCTCGCTACACATTCTCGCTTTCAAATTAAAATGGGCTCAACAGTGTTTTGACGGATATTTTGCTAATGTAAAAATCAGATCAAACGAAATCACCATTCCTGTGTTGTCGTGAATGAGTGAGGTCATAATCGCCAAAGCCATGTATCTCACACATGGACACCATCTGTCTCTGTCCTTCTCTGTTCTTGTTCTTCTCATCAACACTACCAGATCTGAGACGCAACAGAACCGCATTGGAACTGCAGGCGGAGAGGTGAATGGCATCAGAACATCTTAGAACATCAGGGGTTACTGTAAAAGGACCTGGCCCTGAGAGCAAGCCAGACACCATAACATGAGAGAGAGAGAGAGGGAGAGAGAGAAGGAGAGAGAGAGAGTGACTCTCTGGGCCCTATCTTGCACCCAGCGCAATTGACATTGTCACCGACGCATGTATCATTCCTATCTTGCACCCGGCGCACAGCGCGATTTTCCCTCCAGAGGCGCGCTTCGAAATGAACTTGCGTCGACATGGGCGGGGGCGGAACAGAGAAGGCGTTTCTCTGGCGCAAGTGGTATTTTGCAGTTTCAAAACAACGCCGTGCGCCGTGCGCCATTGACCAAAAAAAAGCTGGTCTAATGTGAGGCGCAATGTCTAAAGTCTGTAACGCGTATTCAGAACGCTATTTTAAGGGCGCATGTGCTTGCCCGCACAGTATAGGACCTGTAGGCTACACTTTACTTCTGTCGTCTTCACGAGAGATTTACACCAATTGTTTGGCAAGCCATATATAATTACAAGGAAAATAAAGTATTTACCACATGAGGAAATCATTGTGATATCCGTATCCAAGACATTTAAAAACTAGGCATACATCTAGCGTACACAATTGACCCAAATGATTCAGGTTAATTGAATCTGCGTGACATTTGATGTATTGTATGGCTTTGTTGCATTTATTTAATGCCAGTATTATTATAAATCTTGTAAACTCATCTCTGGGTATGTGGACTTTATTTATGTACCTTGGGTTTGGTCAGCTGGTGCACTGGCTTTGGTGCCGATTTCCATGCCCCCAAATCCCTGCACGCTCTCAGGCGTGAGGGTAGACGTGGCGATGTCCTCTGCTGCCGTCAGATCCTGGGTCGAGGCAAATCCACCTCCCGTGAAGGCACGAGAACGTGTGTTACCTTCCAGCTTGGATGTCCCACGTCTCCGGACGTCATTATAGCGTTTTCGGCAACGTTTTCGGGTGCCCCGTTGCAGAAACAATCACGGCAATATCTTGACATGCTTGCTTGACTTTGCTTACTTTTGGAGGGTTTCTCGCATCCCCATATATATCTATCTCCCGGCTTTTTACAAAGCCATACAATAAATCAAATGTCACGCAGCTTCAATTAACCTGAATCATTTGGGTCAATGTGTAGGCTACATGTATGCTTATTTTTAAAATATCTTGGATATGGATTTCAAAATGATTTCCTCAAGTGGTAAATACTTTTTTTTCCTTGTAATTATATATGGCTTGCCAAAAAATTGGTGTAAATCTCACGTCGGTCTCCTCGGCTGTGAACTTCTCCGGTCTTCCACCAGGTAATTCCGCCATCAAAATAACAAGCCGCTATGGACTATGCGCTTCTCGCTCTTAAAGGGAATGTGAAATGACGCTCCGATTGGTTTATTGCATATTACGCCCAAACCACACCTATGGCTGAGTAACCTCCTTTGGACCAACCCTTTTGACACTTGCGCTGGACGCAAGTGTGTTTTTTCCGCCGTTAAAATAGCAACTGCGCCATAGAGCCGCCCACACAGCTACTTGCGCTTGGCGCCGTCCTACTTGCGTTTCTGATCGGCAAGATAGGGCCCTCTGTCTCTTTCCTTCTCTGTTATTGTTCTCATCCACACCTTCAGTGGTTATCCATCCTTTTTGTTCTTCTCTTTCTTTTCCCTCTTTTCTCGTTCTCTCTCACGCATCTGCTTTCTATCCGCCATTACTTCTTCTGTCGTGACATTTACAGATATACAGACAGTGGTTCAGAGACTGCTTTTTTTTAAAGATTTATTTTTGAGCTTTTGTATGCCTTTATTTGGATAGGACGGTTGAAGATACAGTATGACAGGAAGCGAGGCGGAGAAGAGGTGGGGAGAGGATTGAGAAATGTCACAGCCCATAAGTGGGGGGCTTTATCGGCTTGCGCCACCTGCCCCCCAGGTTCAGAGACTGCTTTGACGACCCATCTCAGTCTCTCTCTTTCTCTACCTCTCTCTCTCTCTCTCTCTCTCATGTCATGGTGTCTGGCTTGCTCTCAGGGCCAGGTCCTTTTACAGCAACCCCTGATGTTCTGATACAACTCACCTCTCCGCCCACGGTACCTTTCAACGGTTACAGAACCGAGAAGGTCGCCCACTCAGACCAAAGGCCTGCTGCCTCTCTCTATTCATCTGCCATAAGCGCTGGTGTCCTCTAAAGATGCCTTGTGTGAACATTCAAGTCCAGCTGTGGGTCTCATTATAGGTTATCATGTGACTCACCCTGCCCCCGTCTGTAGTCCCCGAGTGGGGTGCGTGGGGTTGGGGGGATGGGGGGGATGGTAGGGTGTGGGAGTGGGTAATTGGCAGTTACCCAATCTGTCTCCCGAGTCTGAAGGGATGGCTGAAGAGTGTGTGAGTCTCTTTACTGACAATGACAAGCGAAGCGGAGGCTCTGCCAAAATCTGCCAGAGCAGAGTTAGGCTGTGTATGTGATTGTGTGTGTGTGTGTGTGTGTGTGTGTGTGTGTGTGTGTGTGTGTGTGTGTGTGTGTGTGAGTGTGTGTGTGTGTGTGTGTGTGTGTGTGTGTGTGTGTGTGTGTGTGTGTGTGTGTGTGTGTGTTAGTTAGTGTAGATATGAGTGTATTTGTGTGTGTGTGTGAAAGTGTGAGTGAATCTGCGTAGTTGGGGACATGGTGATGCAGGGCTGTTTTGGGACACACACACACACACACACACACACACACACACACACACACACACACACACACAAACACAAACGCACACTGCAGTGGGACATGTGGGCTGTAATTAGTCAGCAGGCCTGAAGTAGGAGCCCATGTTAATGAGCCCATGTGCCCACTAATGGGCAGAATGTCCTTTAGAGCGGGAGAAGAACAGGGGGACAGAGAGAGAGACAGAGAGAGAGGTGGATTGATAGAGAGAGAGAGAGAGACTGTGTGAGAAACAGGGATATAGAAAGAACAAAAGGGAGTGAGAAACACAGAGAGAGAGAGATAGACAGATAGCGAGAGTTTGCCACGTGTTAGCCTACTAGTTTTTAAGCTTCCAGGCATTGTGGACAGCGCATTAGTGACACCCATCTTTCTCCCGCTGTTCACTTTCCTCTCACTGTCTCTCAAACTTTCTCCCTCCCTTCTCCCTCTCAATTCAATTCAATTCAATTCAAAGAAGCTTTATTGGCATGAATGTTTTGGAACACTATTGCCAAAGCTGATTTACGTAACACATACATATTATACAAATGACGTACACACAGAGAAGGACAAATATAATGAACAGAATTCATACAATACAAATAATGATAAATGAATCTCTCTCTCTCTCACTCACACTTTCTCCCTCTCTTTCTCTCTTTCCGACCCGACCCAGGACTCACTTCACCTGTGTTCTTGCCGACTGTTATTTCCTCTGTGCCTTTTGTCTCTCTGGGACTGTCTCCCCCTCTCCTGTCCTCTCCTGTCCTCTCCTGTCTTTTCTCCAGTAACCCCCCCCCCCAACTAATCCTCTTTCTTTTTTAGTGTCACCTATTGTACTCTTTCACGCTCACTGCTCTCCTCTCCCCTTTATTCCTCTCCTGCAGTCTTTCTTCTCTTCTCTCTTCTCCTCCTTTCCTCATTTCCTCTCTTCCTCTCCTCTTCTTTCCTTTCCACTCCTCTCCTCTTCTCTTTCTCTCCTCCTCTCTTCCTCCCTTTCTTTTTCCATCTGTCTTTTTAACTTCTGGCCTGTCCACCCACTCCCACAGTTGGCAGCCATTTTGAAAGGATAGAATTATAGCAATGCTGTCAGGCAAATCATTAGTTTCCTCCTTTTCCTCCACACAAAAGCTATTTTCAAACTCCTTCACCAGCATAGACAGGAACGACACAATTGTGAGATTTAGTTTTATTTCACTTTTTAGAATTCTCAAACTATGTGTGCATGGAAGAAAATGGTGTTTGGAAAGATGCCAAGAACCGACTGAATGAAAATAACTCTTCAAACACCTTAAATGCATTGTACCTTTAAAATTGTATTTTCCGTATGTTCTTTTATTGTAAAACACTTGAACTACCAAAGTTTTCGAATTGTGCCATATAAATCAACTTGCTTTGCCTTCCCTTCATACCTTTATAAAGGTCTTTTATAACCCCCCCCCTGGCTCTATTGAGGGTCATTTATTTGTGAGTGAGTGTTGTCACCTACTCATGGTTCAGGGTTTTGTTTGGTCTGTGCCTTTGCCAGTCATCGCCTTCAAGCAGTGTTGGTGTAAGTGCCGGTAAAGGGCTCATCAGGTACGCTGTGCTATGGCTTATTAGAGAGGAGGGACACATTTGCAGAGTTGTAACAAGCACATTAACGCCCATGCCAGGTGTGCGAGCAGTCATATGTGGAGAATGAATGATGCTGGGAGCCTGTCCAATTACTTGTACCTAGAGACCAGTCTGTGTGTGTGTGTGTGTGTGTGTGTGTGTGTGTGTGTGTGTGTGTGTGTGTGTGTCTGTGTGTGTGTGTGCATGAATGAGTGAGTGTATGAGTGTGCGTGCATGTGCGCGCATGTGTGTGTGTGTACCTGGTGATGTCGTAGACCATGAGTGCTTGTGTGCGCGTGTGTGTGTGTGTGTGTGTGTGTGTGTGTGTGTGTGTGTGTGTGTGTGTGTGTGGGTGTGGGTGTGGGTGTGTGTGTGGGTGTGTGTGTGTGCGTGCGCTTTTTTGAGCTTCATCAATCTATCCCAGGAAATAAACTTACATCACCTGATTATTCTGAGCTATTGTCATTGATGCTTGCAATTCATCACTATGTCAGTGTTATGTAAAATGATGTAACATTACAGACCTACGGGTTTCATTGTATCAGTGGTTGTGTTTTTACTGTAATAATTACAGTGATTTGTATTCCTGCCATCAGCTGCCTGCTCTTGATGCACTTTCTGCTCTTGTGTTGTCATGGAGAAGTGACAGACAGCTGTCTGTCACCCCTCTGATGATTTTGATAGGCTCTTGAACCCACTATGAACCCTCCCATGTTTGACAGACATATTTGTCGACAGATGCATTGGACACTGTTGGATTAATGGCTGTCAGACGATAGCATTTGATTGAAGGCTGTCGGATGGCATCGTCTGTTGGGATAAGTGACTGACAGCTTGATTGACTGCTCCTTTAGGTATGATGCTGGGTGGAGGGTGTGGGAGAGAGCTGGCTCACTGGATCATCTATGGACGTCCCGAAAAGGACATGTATGGCTATGACATCAGGTAACTTTCCTATAATTCTCTAGCTGTGTGTGTGTGTGTGTGTGTGTGTGTGTGTGTGTGTGTGTGTGTGTGTGTGTGTGTGTGTGTGTGTGTGTGTGTGTGTGTGTGTGTGTGTGTGTGTGTGTGTGTGTGTGTGTGTGTGTGTGTGTGTGTGTGTGTGTGTGTGTGTGTGTGTGTGTGTGTGTGTGTGTGTGTGTGTGTGTGTGTTTGTGTGTGTGTGTGTGAGCGTGTGTGCTTGTGTGCGTGTGCATGTTCTTGCCCTCTGAATGACCACTACTCTGTTTCCCAGGCGGTTCCACCACTCTCTGACCAACAACAACCGCTGGATCCGTGAGCGCAGCCACGAGTCCTATGCCAAGAACTACTCCGTGGTGTTCCCCTTTGACGAACCTCTGGCCAGCCGCAACATGAGGAGAGACCCCTTCCACCAGGTACTCAACCCAGACCCCTGAAATCCCTTTCCCCTCTCTTCTCAAGTCATTCCTCCTCTCCTCCATCTGTCTGTGTACCTACCACATCCTTCCTCTACTCCTTCTTGCTCTCCTCCAAGCATCCTTCACTTAGTCCTTATCTCGCTCATGCGTGTTGGTTTCAGTCAGTAGCTGTGTTTGGATCGTCTACTCACCACTCTATAGTCTACCTCATAGTGAATCAGCCATTTTGTAGTGCTGTCAGAGTTGTCAACTGTACATTTAATTCACTGGATCGTGTACCATAACATTCCCACTACAATTTCTCCAGTATACCATAATTAATTGCAAGGTAAACAAACTGAAGAAGAAGATCGGACAATCCTTAGTTTACATGTTAGTCACCAGTTGGATATGCCTTAATGATGCCTGAAAGGTTGAAAGTGAGTGAGTGAGTGAGTGGGTGAGTGAGTGAGTGAGTGAGTGAGTGAGTGAGTGAGTGAATGAATGGGTGAGTGAGTGAGTGAGTGAGTGAGTGAGTGAGTGAGTGAATGGGTGAGTGAGTGAGTGTGTGAGTGGGTTAGTGAGTGAGTGAGTGAGTGAGTGAGTGAGTGGGTGGGTGAGAGAGTGAGTGAATGGGTGAGTGAGTGAGTGGGTGAGTGAATGGGTGAGTGAGTGGGTGGGTGAGTGAGTGAGTGAATGGGTGAGTGAATGGGTAATTTGTTGAGTGAGTGAATGGGTGAATAGGTCAGTGAATGAGTGAGTGGGTGAATGGGTGAGTGAGTGAGTGAATGGGTGAGTGGGCGAGTAAGTGAGTGGGTGAATGAGTGAGTGAGTGAGTTACAGCCTCCCACCACTTAAAGTCTCTGTTTTAGCTCCGTACTCACCCTTTCTCCCTCTCCCTGTCTTTTTTCCTCTCTCTCTCTCTCTCTCTCTCTCTCACTCTCTCGCTATCTCTGTCTCTTTGTTCTGCTGTCATTCAGTCCCTGTTGCTGGCTCTTTGAATCCCCTTCGTTAACTGGAACTAGTTACAACTCACACTCATATCTACAGATGCTTAGGGGAAGTACAGCAGCTAGATGACTGAAGCTTGTCTGGAGATACTGAGAGAGGGGGGCAGCCAGGAAAGAGGGAAAGAGATGGGGGGGGGCAGAGATAGAACAGGAAGAGGAGAAAAATAACAGAATGGAGAGAAAGAAGAAGGGAGGGTGAGGGAACAGGAGGAAGAGATAGAAGGGAGCAGAAGATAGAAAGTAAGGGATAGAGAGGGATGGTAGGAGAGCAGGAGAAAAAATGGTAGAGAGTACAGAAGAGAGAGAGAGAGCGCAGGAAGGAGAAGGTTAAGTGTTGTAATTGCTGTGAAGAGACCTGCTTGAAGAGCAGTTGTTCTATTAGGCTCTGTCAGAGCCAGTGTGTCCGTCTCTAATCGGGTGAGCGATGGCCATTTAAATGGCCAGATAAAAGCCCAAAACAACCTGTCTTATCCTCTTATATCTTTCTTTTTCTATTTTTCTCTCTCCCTCTCTCTCTCCCTTTCTCTCTCTCAGTCCTTCCCTCTCTGTCCATCTCATTGCACTGTATATTCTAAGCCTCCTTTTTTAATATTTTTTTTTACAATTTTTAGAGTTTTTACTGTTGAATGCTTTCTCACTTTTTCCTCTCACTTGCCATGTATTCCACCCTTGTTCTGATGTCTTAAACTGTACAATACACATTAACAATGTTAACTAATAATAATTATGATAATAATTGTCTCTCTTCAACCCACTTCACGACCATTTTCATATGATAAGAGCATTGTTGAAAAACCCTTACCAGAGTCTGCATAAAACAGCAAACAAATGAGCACTGATTTGTGTGTGTGTGTGTGTGTGTGTGTGTGTGTGTGTGTGTGTGTGTGTGTGTGTGTGTGTGTGTGTGTGTGTGTGTGTGTGTGTGTGTGTGTGTGTGTGTGTGTGTGTGTGTGTGTGTGTGTGTGTGTGTGTGTGTGTGTGTGTGTGTTCTGTGTGTATGCGTGTACAAGAGAACCTTGGCACTTGTTGCTAAGTTACTGCTGAGAAAAGATGGCTGCTTAAGTGGCTCCAGAAATACCCAGAGTCATTCAGCCAGCTAAGCTGAGCGCTGTAGTGCCATTAATCTGGCCGGCAGCGCGTCCTTTTGGGTAATGGCTGCGCTGAATTAAAGATGGTCCAAAATAAAAAGCTCAAGCTTAATTAGTACGACAAACGCCACGGAGCGCAGAAGGGGCTTCGGCTGAGACGCCCCGACTGAATATTTCCTTCTAGCCCGGAGCAGAAGACACACACTTATCTGCTCTCGGGTTGCTCTGTCTGATTGAAGTGAGAGCTGGCAAGAAAGAAGCGTGGGAGCTTGGCTTGTACACACACACTCACTCACACTCACAAAGACCCTTTATACACACAGTTTGTCTCTGTCCCCCACACACCTGTACACTTGTACATCTCTTGAGCCCTTTGATGTAGTTTTGTCTTAAGTGTAGCTCCATTATTAAATAAAACAGTTAATTAACGCTCTTCCCCACTCCGTAGACTAATGGGAGAATTGCGCCGCATTATCAGCCAAGCTGAAGCACTCAGAAGACTCTTCATCGGCATGGCAACAACCGCATTATTTTTAGAAAATGTAATCACACATTATTATTGTCATTACAAATGTAATAAATAACAGTGTTCAGTGACTGAACGGCAGGCTAGTGACGCAGATAAGTGGGGGGGAAAGAGAGTGAAAAAAAAACGTAGAAAGTGGAGGTCTTTTGTCGGCCTGACTCCTGCCCAGAGGCGCTTCAGTCCAGAGCAAGGGCAGCAAGATCACCTAGCAACCACTCCTCCCACAGCCTGAGAGGGCAGTTGCGGGTGGCGATGTGGATGGATTCTTGAGATGTTCTTTTCAATGAACCACATTATGAATCAGTGCCTATTTCCTTGATGGTTAGTAGCATATCACTGAAGGGCTCTTAACAGTCTTGCCCCCCCCGCCCCCCCCCCCAACTCACAGTCTAAATAGAAAGATGAAAAGTCATCTCTGTTGCTTATTGTCCTCTGCAGTGATGAGTCTGTGTTTACACTTACCTGGGGTCATTGCTAGGGATCACTGATTAATCATCATGATAAAGTCACCACCGCTTTTTTGACCTTAAGGAAGAAAAACTAAAAAACAAGACATCATCTTCTGTCGTCAGAGAATGGAGGTGTGTTGTGGAGTAGCCAGCATGAGGGCCTGCTTCCAATTCCTGGGTTGACAAGGCAGTTGAGGTGTTTCCAATTAGAAACCACGGTAGGGCTCAGTTGCAGGGCAGCAGTAATGCTGGATTGAAACCAAATTTGCGCACACTGATTTTTTAATCCCCAAAAATTGGGGATGGTTGAAAACATGAAAAAAAAATGTTAAGCATTACTATTTTAGTGTGCTGACATTTTTCCAATGTTTTATTTGATCTATATATCCACTATGGACTGAGTCAGAGGCTCCCTATGAGGATGTGTGTGTGTGTGTGTGTGTGTGTGTGTTTGTGTGTGTGTGTGTGTGTGTGTGTGTGTGTGTGTGTGTGTGTGTGTGTTTGATCCTCACTGATCTAGATCACTCCCACAACCCCTTTGAGGAGAGCAGCAATGATGTGTCTGAGGAAATGGCCTGTCAAAGCACTGCGTTAAGCATTGACCAGATATGACTGCAGCATGCAGCTCTGTTAACTGCGGCACAAAGGAGCGTAACTGCTGTGATGGTCAAATACAGCGACAGGGAGATGAGGTCATGGGGCCGATGTGGGCGTGCTACTGGTGTTTGTGAAGCATCTGTGTGTCGTGGTAGACTTTGTGTTGGGATGAAGATACTGTGGGGGAGGAGGAAGAGGAGGAGGAGGAAGAGCAGAAGTATGGCAGTTGCATTTGTAATAGTGATGACTAAGCTGTTTGTGATGTATAAAGTGACCCTGAGGAGCAACAAGGATATAATGATCATGACATCCCTGGTGATGATGATGGTAATGATGATGAAGGAGATGATGGCGGTGGTCCTGACTGCTTGTATCGAAGACGTCATAGTGATAAAGAGAAAAATAGTGATGATTTCTGACATTTCAGCTGTGAAATGTCTACTCAGTGAGGACGATGATGATGATGATGATGTTGTAATGATTTTATCGTGTGTTGTAGGTTCTGCAGGACCAGGGTTGTGTGTTCCAGGAGAGACACGGATGGGAGAGACCCGGCTGGTTCCACAGAGAGGGACCCGCCCCGGTGAGTCAGACGCAGTCGAAAAGAGACTCAGGGCCTGATTTACTAACAGGATTGCGCCCATTTTCTGGCGTAAAATAGCGGTCGTAACGAAAAACGGTATTTACTAAGCTGGCGCAGCGCATATTAACGCTTTGAGGGTGTGTACCTGCAAACAGGTGGGATGGTTCGGAAACGTGGGTGGTAACGTAGGCGTGTAGCGCTATTTAATGGGAGGAGTGCGCCTAATGATGAACTGCGTGGTATTTACTAAACTGCCCGGCGAGCGCACATCTCTGATTTGCAGGCTAATTCTCCGCCTCATAAAAGCACGTCTTAACCAAGCGCATTCCACTGAGTCTGAAAACGTTGATATGGCAGCAGCAAGGCAAAGACATAGACAGAGACAGCGAACAGAAATATTTGTTTCAACTCGTATAATTCATATATTCATATATATGAAATTAAACTTTCCAAACGTAATTGGAGAAATTGATCGCACCCACATGCAAACAGTCCCACCTTCAATCCGCGAACACGTTTACCGAAACAGAAAGCACACATATTCAATGAATGTCCAGGTCATATGTGATGCCAACATGACCATTACTTACGTGGAAGTGGTCTGTCCATGACAGTTTTATCTTTCGGAATAGTGCCATTTATCCATGATTGAGCAACGATGATTTTGGAGAGGCCTGTCTACTTGGTAAATGTATTTGTTTCAGTGGGGATATATTGTAGTGAACCCATGTCCCTTGTAGAATGTATTAATCTCGCCATGTACACATATATATTGTTATAATAGACAGTTTATGCATTAATGCCACCAATAGCATATTATTTATAATCGTGTTCTTTTAAACATCTCGCTGTAGATGATGGCGGGCAAAACAACAATATAACCCATTGAATCAGGTTCAGTGATTGAGCGAACGTGAACCAATATATCTATCTCGCTATCTATTCGCTATCTATTCGCTGAACCCTAGTTTTTTCTTCCTCGAATCTCCATGGTGGCAGTAACTTGCTGGCAAGTTCTCCAGTCTTTTAACGGTTCGCTAAATAATGATTGCCCAGCGCGTATCTGGCTTGATAAATATCACGGAAAATGCGGGGAATCACCGTGCGTTAATGTGCGCCTGGCAAAGATGCGTTCGCAAATCAATCTTAGTAAATCAGGCTCTTTATAGGGCGGAGTAAGCACAGTTTGCCCAGCGCAGATCTGGCTTGATAAATACCAAGTAAAATGCGCAAAAACACCGTGCGTTAATTTGCGAACGCAGATTAAGAAGCGCTCGCATATTAGTAAATCAGGCCCTCAGTTCTGCAGGATTGTCATGCCATGAACATTATTTATATCATTTAAAGGTGTTATATGCAAGTCTGGCGAGCTGTCAGCTTGCAAGCTAAATAATTTATATATACTCTATACTTCTACGTACATACTCTATACTTATATCATCAAAGACTTTTAAGTATTATTTATATCATGTACCATGGAACGGTAATGTCCCCTTTATTTCAAGCTTCACTTTGAAGCTTCATCTGAATACGGTTTTCTTTGAAAGAAAGCATAGCTGACTTTGTGTGTGTGTGTGTGTGTGTGTGTGTGTGTGTGTGTGTGTGTGTGTGTTTCATGATAAAGGTTTTGGACTATGACTACTATGGAGCATATGACCTTCCCAAAAACTCCAACGACAAGTACAGTGAGCTGCTTGGAAAAGAGTACACGTTTGGCTTCCCCCCTCATCATGATGTGGTACGTGTGTGTGTGTGTGTGTGTGTGTGTGTGTGCGTTTATCCATTAGTGCGTTGGGCAATATAAATGTCAGTTATGATATACAGCCGCGGAAAAAATTAAGAGACCACTTCAAAATTATCAGTTTCTCTGGTTTTACTATTTATTGGTATGTGTTAAAGTAAAATGTACATTTTTGTTTTATTCTATAACCTACTGGCAACATTCCTACCAAATTTCAAATAAAAATATTGTCATTTAGATCATTTATTTGCAGAAAAATGACAATTGGTCAAAATAGCAAAAAAGATGCAGTGTCTTCAGATCTCGAATAATGCAAAGAAAACAAGCTCATATTCATTTTTAAACTACACAATACTAATGCTTACACTTAGGAAGAGTTCAGAAATCAATATTTGGTGGAATAACCTTGATTTAAAATCACAACGTTCATGTGTCTTGGCATGCTCTCCACCAGTCTTTCACATTGCCGTTGGGTGACTTTATGCTACTCCTGGCGCAAGAATTCAAGCAGCTCGGCTTCTTTTCATGGCTTGTGACCATCCATCTTCCTCTTGATCACATTTCAGAGGTTTTTTATGGGATTCAGGTCTCGAAATTGGGCTGGCCATGACAGGGTCCTGATCTGGTGGTACTCCATCCACACCTTTACTGGCCTGGCTGTGTGGCATGGAGCATTGCCCTGCTGGAAAAAACATTTCTCAGAGTTGGGGAACATTGTCAGAGCTAAAGGAAGCAAGTTTTTCTTCCGGGACAACGTTGTACTTTGCCTGGCAGAGGTTTGTAAAAGACCATAAGGATTGAAAAAAGCGGACTGGAGGGTCTTCTAGTTCGTCTTCTCTGATGAGTCCAATTTTCAGCTTTGCCCAACACATGGTCGTCTGATGGTTAGACGGAGACCTGGAGAGGCCTACAAGCCAGAGAGTCTTGCACCTACTGTGAAATCGGACTCATCAGAGAAGACGAACTTAGAAGAACCTCCAGTCCGCTTTTTCAACCCTTATGGTCTTTTACAAACCTCAGCCAGGCAAAGTACAACGTTGTCCCGGAAGAAAAACTTGCTTCCTTTTGCTCTGACAATGTTCCCCAACTCTGAGAAGTGTTTTTTCCAGCAGGGCAATGCTCCATGCCACACAGCCAGGCCAGTAAAGGTGTGGATGGAGTACCACCAGATCAGGACCCTGTCATGGCCAGCCCAATTTCGAGACCTGAATCCCATAAAAAACCTCTGAAATGTGATCAAGAGGAAGATGGATGGTCAAAAGCCATGAAAAGAAGCCGAGCTGCTTGAATTCTTGCGCCAGGAGTAGCATAAAGTCACCCAACGGCAATGTGAAAGACTGGTGGAGAGCATGCCAAGACACATGAAAGTTGTGATTTTAAATCAAGGTTATTCCACCAAATATTGATTTCTGAACTCTTCCTAAGTGTAAGCATTAGTATTGTGTAGTTTAAAAATGAATATGAGCTTGTTTTCTTTGCATTATTCGAGATCTGAAGACACTGCATCTTTTTTGCTATTTTGACCAATTGTCATTTTTCTGCAAATAAATGATCTAAATGACAATATTTTTATTTGAAATTTGGTAGGAATGTTGCCAGTAGGTTATAGAATAAAACAAAAATGTACATTTTACTTTAACACAT
>NC_137909.1:21150738-21188238 GCF_963457725.1 Sprattus sprattus
TGTAGTGAGGTGTCTCAGCTGTGCGGCAAAATGATGAAGAGAGCATATTGAACAAACGAGAGAGAGAGGCAGAGCGCTTAGAGACGTGCTTAAAGAGGACCTATTATGCTCATTTTCAATGTTCATCATTTTTTGGGTCTACTAGAATAGATTTACATGATTCAATGATCTAAAAACACATGAATTTTCTCATACTGTACATCTCTATTCACCCGTTTGTCCTGTGTCTTAAAGGCCCCCGTCCCAATGAGGCAAGTGTGCTCTGATTGGTTAGCTAGGCGGGTAATAAGGATTGTGTTACAACATTGCATCATATTGTAACAAAGGAAAAGAGCTGGAATTCCGACGAAGCGTCTCAGGCAGCTGAGATAAGTGATTTCTGTGGGAGAGAGTTACTTCCTCTGGCATGTGCTTTGGCCTTTGTAACTCTGCGGACCGTGTACATGCACAAAAATATATATATCACACGGAAGGAAAGGGAAAAAAACTGAAAAAAAGCATAATAGGTCCTCTTTAAGCATGGCTAGTGTAGGTGCACAGAATAAATAACATTAACATAAAAGCCTGGCCACTGAGGTTGATGTGTGGGATGGCGCTGTGCCTTTAAGCGCATCATAGACAGGGCTATAAGGCGATGTGTAAGTGCTGCCATAAAGATCACTGGCCTGGGGTCAGTAATGTGTGTGAATGTGTATGTGTCAGCGTTTTGTGTTTGCATATGCAGCTATATGTCTCTCTCCAGTGGCTTTCATGTTTATTCACTTGACTGTGTGTGTGTGTGTGTGTGTGTGTGTGTGTGTGTGTGTGTGTGTGTGTGTGTGTGTGTGTGTGTGTGTGTGTGTGTGTGTGTTGCTGGGGCTGCCATTGCTCTCCCTCCTCAGTTTTTTCTACTTCTGTGGATGTATAATAACTTTCCATATCAGCATCTACTCCTATAATTCCCTCAGTGTGTGTTTGTTTGTTTGAGTGTGTGTTGCTGCTGAGGTGCTCTTGTATCTGTCCCTCTTTCTCTCGCTCGCTCTCTCTCTATCTCTCCCTTCATCTCTCTCAATGTACGTATGTATATCTGCATGTGTGTGTGTTTGTGTGTTCGGTGTGTGTGTCTGTTGTTTCCCCCCCGCCCTGCTTATTTTAGTCAGAGCTTGGCGTAAATAAGACTAACGGCCTGTCGCTGTGCTGTAATGCTGATGGGACACAGCAACGCGCCCTCACTAGCCTCGCCATCCCTCTCACACACACCCTATCTCCCTTACTACCCCCCCCCCCCCCCCCCACTCCTCCTCCTCCTCCTCCTCCCTCCCCCCTCCAGTCCGGGCTCTTATGAATTGAATGTTGACGCAACACATTCGCTCCCCAAAAGAAGCGTGTGTGGGCTCAAGCAGGGACAGAGAGGGCATTAGTCAGGTTGTCATCATGGCAGAGGTTCAGTCTGAGAGAGAGATAGAGAGAGAGGGGGAGAGAGTGAGAGAAGAGAGAGGCAGGGAAAGGAGGGGGGGAAGGGGGAAAGAGTGATGAGAGAAAAGGAAAAAGAGGAAGAAGGGGCAGAGAGAGAGAGAGAGCGAGAGAGAGATGCTAATAAAATGTGGATAGAGATAGACTGAGAGGACGGAGTGCAGCACAGTTGGGATAGGGGGATAGAGAGAAATCACTGGGTTGGGAGGAGGAGAAATGGAAACAGATAATCAAGTCCAGAACAGCAGACAGATGGGACTGCAGTGTTCTGTGTGTGATATATGGAGAGCTATTTGTGTTTGTGTGTGTGTGTGTGCATATGTGTGTGTGTATGTGTGTTTGCGCATATGTGTGTGTGTGTGTGTGTGAGTGCGCACGCTCGTGCATGCATGCATATTTGTGCTGAATGTGAGTATGTATGTGTATGTGAGTGAGTGTGTGTGTGTGTGTGTGTGTGTGTGTGTGTGTGTGTGTGTAAGACGGATGAGTGGATTTGTTGTGTTTGTGATTCACATGGTAGGTTTGCACTTATTTAAGCAGGCCATCTGAGTGGGTTCGGTCTCAAGGGGTATTTATTTGGTTTAAAGCAAAACTCTTTTTAACGAACTCGACTAATGCACAATGCTTAAAAATAGATGGATCACCCAGGGTTGTACCTAATAGTTCAAAATAGTGTGAAAACATTCCACACACACACACACACAGTTACAGACACACATACACACACACACACACAGGCAGGCCATATAATTGCTTGTTTGCCTCTTTGGATCAGTGAGCAGAGCGATGTCTGATGTAGGGGAAATGGAATCTGTCTATAATCGCATCATGGATCTTTAGCACTTTCTCACACACACACACACACACACACACACACACACACACACACACGCGCGCATACACACACACACGCACACACACACACACACACACACACACACCAACACACACGCACTTACACATTTCAGTAAAGCAGTTCCATTCATACTCTCATGCTTTCTCTTCATACCTGTGGGGCATATTGTAGGTGTGATGCGTCCAAGTGATTTGTGTGTGTGTAGGTGTATGACAGGTGGTACTGTGCTGTGTCTCAAGGGAATGATGCGTTTCCCCTGTGTGTATTTGTGTGTGTGTGTGTGTGTGCACACACGTTTGTGTGTGCTTGTGTATGAACGTATGTGATGGATGTGTTTATGAATGTACAAGAATAGGGCTGTGTTTGTTCCCATGTTAACATCCATCTATGGCCACTGAAGCAAGGCTGAAAAACAATTCCAACTGTCCCTAACTCACACACTCACAAACACACACACACGCGGAAAACACACCCACACACACTCATAACCTAACAGATGGGCTAGCAGCAGGTGCACACACACTCACGCTTCTGCGCTTTCTATTTCTGTTTTTCGCCTTCTTTTGCCTGCCTGCCTGTCTGTCCTGTTTTTTGGTTTCCCTTATTGTGTGCACACACACACACACACACACACACTCACACACCCTCTCTCTCACACACACATGCACACGCACAGACACACATTCTACGTACACACACACACACACACACATGTCTAGCAGCTTGTGCAAGAGATCTGGGGAGGTTGGGGGCATAGCTGATGGGTCACACTAGAGTCAGGAGAAGGGAGAGAAGGAAGACAAGTGAACACTTTCACCATACACACATCATGCTCACGGGTCTCTCTCTCCCTCTCTCACACACACACACACACACGCACACACACACACACACACACACACGCACGCACGCATGCGCACACGCACACACATGCGCACACGCACACACACGCACACACACGCACGCACACACACACACACACACACATGCACACACACACACACACACACACATGCACACGCACACACGCACACACACACAGTGGTGAGTGAGAGTTTGAAAAAGAGAATGGAGGTTCTCTGAGAGGTCCTCTGAGGGGAAGAAAGTTTGCTAAGAGAGAGTCTGTGTGAGAGAGAGAGAGAGCAAGTGTGAGAGAAAGAGTGACGTACAAACACAGAGAGAGAGAGAGGAAACGGCAAACACAGTGAGAGAGAGAGGCCTGACTGGATATGTAACATGAGGAAAATATATTTTAGTGATTGGTTGTGTGTACGTAGTTTCTCTTCTTGAGCATCAGTGAAGAAAAAGAGCAATATTGTTTCCCGACATCATGAGAAGATTTAAGACCATAATTGTTATGTGAATATGTACCCTAAATGACTCCTAAAATCAAACAATTTGCAAAGCAAATATTTTTGGCTTTAAATGTGTTGCCCTCAGTTGAAGCTTGTGAGAAGTTGTTGTTTGTTAATGATTGACAGCTTAACTAACCAATCCTGTGCCATTTTTTTTTTGTAGCCGTGAGCTTCTCCAGGAGATACTGGATGCAGACCTTAGCAACGAGGCCTTCCCCTTCTCCACTCACAAAGTAGTGAATGCTGCTGGACACAAGGTGACACACACACACACACACACACACACACACACACACACACACAAACAGAGTTCTGTACCGCTCTTCTGTCTGGTTCTAATTAACAGACTGATAAAAGGCATGCCTTCTCTGTGCTGTGAGTCACCTTGGATGAATAAGCGTTCCTCATAAACAAGGGTAAATGCTTCAGTGAGTGTGTGAGACCAGTGGAAGTGCAAAATAGAGAGAGTGTGAGAGACAGAGGGTGAAAGAAGGGCAAAAGGAAAAAGAGAGAGAGAGAAAGTATTACTATTCATGTACCTTCTGTCTCCTCGTTCACTCTCTCCATGGTTCACTTTTTCCACCTCTCTCTCTCCCTTTTTGTCACCCATTCCCATCGCTCTTTCTTTCTCTCGGCCTATCTATCACTCATTTTTCTCCTTCCCTCCCTCCTCTGTCTCCTCTCTGATATATTTCACTGTCCTCCATTTTTTGACCCTGCTGGTTTTCCCTGTCCTCAGTCCTTATTTGTGTGAGGAAACACATTCTGAATCCCATCAGTGTATGAAGCCAATATATGAGGGGAATATTAATCACCATGGCGATATGAACTTTGGTGTCAAACCCACCTGTCCAAAAGGGTCTGTCAGGAGAAGTGATGTAGCCTCTAGGTGTGAGACTTCACTCCAGTCCTCCGCTATGAAACGTGCCGTACCCTCAAGCTGGGCGAATAGGGGAGACACAGACGGACTTATCTGCTGTCCCTTCAAGCGGTTCAGTCACATTCACAAACACACAAACACACACACTCACCCAGACAAACACACACACACACACAAACACAGACACACACAGTCAGACAAACACACACACATACTCACACAGACAAACACACACTCACACACACACAGATACACATACACAGTCAGACAAACACACACACATACTCACACAGACTCACATAGACACACACACACACACACACACACACACACACACACACACACACACACACACACACACACACACACACACACACTCAGGATGAAGTGATCACATAGTCCTCTCTGTCAGACTGGACAGATCTATTTCAGTTCCTCCCCTCAGGCTGTCAGCCACTACATTCACATCATCATCTCCCCTGCCCAGCCACATGTTCACACACACACACACACACACACACACACACACACACACACACACACACACACACACACACACACACACACTCTATCTCTCTCTCACACGGAACCTTACACACGCACGCACATACTGCTATCGCTCTTTATGTTTTTGGATAGCCAGTCTATTTACTTGGGGCATACAGATACCTACGCACAAACACACACACACACACACACACACACCCTGCTTGTATAGTTGCCAAACCCACATTCTCTTTTCTTCATGGAGTAACAGCTCTCTTACAGATGTTTTAAGTGAGCATCGTCATGGTTACCTCTGCACCACCCCAACCCCCCTCCTCCATGCCCCTCCCTGCCCCCAGTGTGTGTGTGTGTGTGTGTGTCTGTGTGTTGGCACTTCTGGGACACAGGTGGGTTCAGGTGTCTATGGCCAGGAGGCAGGTGGGGGTTGGGGCCTGGTTGCGGTGCTGCCCGCATCCCCAGGGTCTCCTGCTGGGAGTGTGGAGGCTTGGGTACGCGGCGGCTGGGACAGATGGTCCGACAGACAGGGGCACCTCTGGGGCTGACTGCTCCACTCGCATTAGTCACGCCTCTGCAGCTCTCTATCTCTCTCTCTCTCTCTCTCTCTCTCTCTCTCTCTCTCTGTCTCTCTCTAGTCCTCTTCATCCTTCCCTCTCTCCTTCTCTCATACCTCCTCAGCTCTCTCTGTCCCTCACTCGTCCCCTCTCTCCACATCTTTCACACTCTCACGCTCTCTCGCACTCTCTCTTACTTGCTGTCCTTTACTTTCTCTGTCAACTTTCCCTATACTACCTTCTTCCCCTCTCTCTCTCTCTTTCTCTCTCTCTCTCTTTCACTTTCTATTAGTCTCAGTTTCTCCCTCCCCTCCTTCACGTTTGCCCTGTCCCATTTCTCCGTCTAACTTTTTTTTAAACTTTCATTTTTCTTTTTACCCATCGTTGGTCCCATTACTCTCTCCATTCATCACTGGAGCATCTGAGTGCCCCCCCCCCCCCCCCCCCCTAATTAAAGAAACACTCTAATCATGAATCATGAGCTCCTTCAATCACACACATTCGCACTTCCAAGCCACTCCAATTCTAAATGACTCACGGTCAGTACAGGGCAGGGTGTTTTGTCTCACCAGTGCTAGTCATTCGTAAGATTTTGACCTGCAACCTGACCTACATAGCCAGGAATAGGTTATATAGATATATATAAGGTATATAGAAGCCCGTCCATTTTCCCATCATATGGCTGATGCTTTTATCCAAAGGGACGGCTGAAGTGCCCTTGAGCAAGGCACCTGACCCCCAACTGTTCCCCAGCTGAAGTGGCTACCCACTGCTCCGTGTGTGTGTGTGTGTGTGTGTGTGCTCACTACTCCCTCCAAGTGTGTGTGAGCTAATTGCTCACTGCTCCTAGTGTGTGTATGTGTGTGCCTGTGTGTGTGTGTGTGTGTGTGTGTGTGTGTGTGTGTGTGTGTGTGTGTGTGTGTGTGTGTGTGTGTGTGTGTGTGTGTGTGTGTGTGTGTGTGTGTGTGTGTGTGTGTGTGTGTGTGTGTGTGTGTGTTTACTCACATCAGATGGGTTAAATGCAGCGTGATGCAGTAGAGCTTTTTTCCATCTAAGGTGTGTGTAACTCAAATGTGCCAGATCAAACTACATCGTCACAAACCACAACAGCAGTTGAGTTAAATATCACATTGATTATTCAGTGTCAAATCTGTTTTGGCAGTCCAGGCATCCTATTGTGCTGGGATGCTGGAGATTTCCCTGTATTGCTGTTACTACATTGTTTGTCCCTCTTTCTTCATGACCCCTTTCTCTGTCTCGCCCCGTCAGGTGCGTGCCATGCGCCTGTCGTTCGTGGGGGAGCTGGGCTGGGAGCTCCACATCCCCAAGGAGTCCTGCATGCCAGTCTACCAAGCCGTCATGGCCGCAGGGGCCAAGCATGGGATTATAAATGCCGGCTACAGGGCCATTGACTCCTTGAGCATAGAGAAGGGTGAGGTCACATCTCTACATCCCTTTCTCTCTCTGTCTCTTTGTCTCTCTCTTTCTCTCTCTCTCTCTCACTTCCTCTATCTCTCTCTCTCTCTCTCTCTCTCTGTCTCTCTCTCTTTCTTTCTCTTTATCTCTCTCTCTCACGTCCTCTATCTCCCTCTTTCTCTCTGTGTACAAGACTTGAGAGAGATTCCAGTCAGAACTATTATGAAGAAGTATTATGATAATTACATATTCATGTCTTGCTCATATGCCTTTATGTTTCTTAAACTTAGGGGTTAAGTAGATATCTGGGTGTGTGTCAGTGTCCCTCAGTGATATGACCTGGGGTGTTTTGGTTATATATCTCAAAGGCCATAAGGTCGCTCTGACTCCTGGATGCATCTGGAGCCGGGGTGAGCCACGTGGTCGGAGCTCCGTGCAGAACACCCCTCTCCTGTCACTGACTGAATGCTCGGAAAAGTCAGGCTCGATCTTTGTCCAGTAAGAGCAGTGAGGTGCTGGAGATTTCGCGAGCATCTGCCCGTGAGCCATGCGTGTGTCCAGCTGCTCCGCTGAATAAAGCCTTTAACTTGTGTGTGACGATGCACATTTGAGAAACACCCTTGATGAGCGAACATGCATAACATACAAAATCCATATTCTATACAGAACGGTGTTTGTCCGTAATGTCACTATACACCATAACTGGTTTCGCTTTAAGTGACTGTGTCCCACCACATACTCTATTCTTTGGAGTCTATGGGGACTGTGGACTGTGGTCATCTGGGACACCATCTCCCTGACTGAGGTCTCCATTCCTGTGGTATTAAATACTGTAATACAGTATGTGCTTTTGGAGTAAGAGAGAGCTTAGCCATGTTTCACAAGGCACTTCTCATGCACCTGAGTCAAGCCGTGCATTGCCCCACAGATGAACTCACACATGCACATATATATATACTCTCTCTCTCACTGACACACACACACACACACACACACACACACACACACACACACACACACACACACAGGCATGTATTGAGCAGGGGATAACAGAGCCATATCTGGCCACATGAGTGTTCATACACACTCTCAGCCCTACACACTGGTATCAGGGGGTAGTGGTAACATGCTCACAGAACATGCACATCACAGTGCCAGTAAATTGGCAGGAGACTATTGAGGTGTGCATTACTAGATGAGGTCATGTACATGCACACTCATATACAAACACACAGACACACACACGCACACATACACTCACAGAGTTAGAGGAAGTGAGACACAGATGGCAAGTGTACATGGGAGGGTTGAGCCATGCATTATTTCTCATATGTGGTTCTTCAGACGTACACACCAACACACACACACACACACACAAACACACATGTGTGTGTGTTGGGTATTCATCTCTACCTAATCTCATGTTCTCTCATGTTGCTGAACCGTGATGTCTACCTGTCCTCAGCCCCACTCACGGTGGCCGGCCGCCAAACCCATCTCCACTGGACCACACCAAACACTCTCTCCTGGGTCTCTCACTCTCTTTTACTCACTTTCACTCTGCTCTCTCCTTTCTCTCTCGCTCTTTTTCCTGTGTCTTTCTCCCTTTTCTCTTCTGTTTTTTTTTTCTTTCATCTCTGCTTTTTCCTCTCTTTCGCCTTCTTCTCATTCTTTCTCTTTTTTTTTAATTCTTGGTCTTCATAACTTTTTTTGCTGTCGTCCCCCTCTGTCTGTCCTTCTGATGGACGTGTCAGAGTTTGGTCTCTAATTGCACCCGGCCTGAATCTGTGTTTCCTTAACTTAACTCTTGAAGAGGGTGGTAATGACGTGACAGTCCCTGTAGTGTAGCCCATCCACAAAAAGAACGCCCACGCTGTGTCTTTCTCTCCAAAGAAATCATTACGTGCTTTTATGGGTTTATTTGAGGGGAGGTGGTGTGTGTGACAGACACGTTTGTCTGTTAAGGACTCTGGAAACACAACTTTCAACTGGTGATATGGAATTGCTTCTCCGTTTCAATAACTTCCTCTCATCTCGCTCTCTACTCTTCTCTTCACCTCACTTCCTCTCTCTTCCCCTTTCTTTACTCCTCCCTCCATCCCTCTGTCTCTTTTCCTATCTCTCTTCTTTCTTCTCCCTCTCTCTTCCTCTCCCCCTCTCTCTCTTCTCTCTCACTCTCTCTCTCTCTCTCTCTCTCTCTCTCTCTCTCTCTCGCGCTCTCTCCATGGTAAATGACGTTATGACATTTCCCAGTGCTTCGGGGGTTCTGGGGTTGCTGTGTGAAGTTGGAGATGATGGGCAGACGTTTTTTAAAGTCTTCAAGGGAGGGGCTTGAGCTCTTCTGTTGTATTATTGATGTAATGGTGTCAGCCTGGTTGGTCGCAGTTTTTAATGTAAATGTTATATTGGTGTAATTGTGTGAGGAAGTTAGAGAATGGGTTACTGAAGGAGTGGTTAACATCTCTCCTCTCTCTCTCTCTCTCTCTCTCTCTCTCTCTCTCTATCAGGATATAGGCATTGGCATGCTGACCTGCGTCCCGATGACACGCCCCTGGAGGCGGGGCTAGCGTTCACCTGTAAGATGAAGACTAAGATTCCGTTCCAGGGCCGTGAAGTTCTGGAGGCCCAGAAGGCTGCAGGGCTGCGCCGGAGAATTGTCTGCTTCACCATAGACGAGTGAGTTGCCCACGGCAACCACGGCCAACCATCGTCACCCCCCACTGACCACACACACTTTGTCCTCACTGTTAAATAACATTCACTTACACACACTCCACCAACACCACTGTGAAATAAGACACCTTCCCTTAGTATAAGGATAAATGATCTGTTTCTGTGTGTGTTTCTGTGTATGTTTGTGTGTGTGTGTGTGTGTGTGTGTGTGTGTGTGTGTGTGTGTGTGTGTGTGTGTGTGTGTGTGTGTGTGTGTGTGTGTGTGTGTGTGTGTGTGTGTGTGTGTGTGTGTGTTTTTGACCTCAGGAAAGTGCCCATGTTTGGTCTGGAGGCCGTCTTCAGGAATGGAGTCCCTGTTGGACACCTGCGACGTTCCGACTACGGATTCGCCATCGATAAGACGATTGCCTACGGATACATCCGCCACCCTGAGGGAGAAGTGGTAGGTGTAGGATGGCAGACACAATCTGATCTCACACACAGACTCACACACTCTTGCGCACTTGCACAGATGCACACACGCACACACACACACACACACACGCGCGCACACACATTAATCATCTCCTCAAAAGAGAAAGACGTTAGTGAACATTTCTGCCCTTTTCCGAGAGTGGGCCGGGCGTGTAATTTGCTCATTTGGGGGCCCTGAATGACGGGCGCTGATTGGCAGCGCCACCCTCTCTCCCCAGTCTCCATCTCTTTAGAGACGCTTCACTGATGCACCCCTCTGGCACCTAGGCTCGCCCACGCCCTTCTCCACATCGCTCTCTCTCCCTCTTTCTCTCTCTCCTCGTGCTCTCTCTCTCTGTTCTCTCTCTCTGTCTCTCTCTCCTCTTGCTCTCACTCCCCTCTCCTATCTCTCCTCTCTCCCTCTCTCTCTTCCTCCTTTCTGTCCCTGTCTCCCCCTCTCCATGCCTCTGTTTCTGTCTCTCTTTCTCCCTCCCTCACTCTTTGCCTGGGTGTTGAAGACGCTGCTGTGAGTGCTGTGAGGCTGATCTGTGAGTCACAGCCTGATGTGAGAACGAGCCGGTGGAATTACAGCCACTAGGAAGACCCACACACACACACACACATCGATTCACAGAGTTAGAGAAAGTTGAACTATTGGAGCCTCACACAAAAGTAAGTGAGCTAGTGAGGCAATATACACACACACAAACACACACTCAAGCAAATACTCACACACGTAAGAGAGAATCAGTGGAAGTAGAGCCAGCACACACACACACAACCACATGCTCACACCAAGAAAATATAATCAGAATTTAAAAAAAGCGCACGCATACACACATCCACACACACATACAAACACACACACACACACACACACACACACACACACACACACACACACACACACACACAGAGACACACATACTGTACACACTCACAGTTTGTTAAGCCATAGCTGGTGTTGAAAAGGGGGTTAAGAGCACTCTGAAGCCTGATCTTCTCCTGTAAGCTGACTGTTAAAGGATCAGCATTACTTTCTTTTGCCACCCACTCTAGGCAGTCTCACACCCACAGCCAGGGCCTCACAGCACGCCGTCTCATCATTAGCCTTTAAATAGCTTTCTTTTCAAGTCACTTATCCTTCTCTGGGCCTCTCTTCTTCACGGCCATCAGTCAGCACAGCACACTGCATTTGTGTCATTTCCCTGGTTTTGGTTATTGTCTGATGCGTATTTTGTTTGTCTGATGTGCATTCCAGGAGTGTCTTTAGGTTTAGGTAATGTGTTTTGAATGGTTGTGTGTGTGTGTGTGTGTGTGTGTGTGTGTGTGTGTGTATGTTCTGTGTGTCAGCTACAGGCTTGAGAGTATGTGTTTGCTTGTATTCTGGGCTGTGTGTTTGTCCGTCTCTGTCTCTTTCTTTCAGTTTCTGTGTTTTTACATGTTGTGTTCACATATAAGTTCTTGATGCTTGTATATGAGGGCACATTCGTTCTTTGTTTGTTGGTTTGTTTGTTTGTTTGTGTGTGTGTGTGTGTGTGTGTGTGTGTGTGTGTGTGTGTGTGTGTGTCATTTAATGATGACTGACAGGGAGAGGCATGAGCACAGACAGGTGAGCTCTGTCAGGCGGGAGACATCCTCCTAAATCACTGCTCACCACTCTCACACACACACAAACACACGCATACGCACGCACACACATACACTCTTAGGTAAGAGACGTCATTCTCAGCGAGGCTCATAAACCTTACACTGACAGTCTCAGACACACTTTCATACACGCTCTCACTAACACTTTCTCACATCCAGCTTGCAATTTTCCAAAAAGTGATTGTTGGTGGACACATTGTGGTAACGAAATGAAAAGAAACATCAACAACAGAAATAAAGAACATGCATGAGACCTTAGAAGAAGGAAGAGTGGAGAGAGAAACAAGAGGGTGAGAGAAGGAAGGAGGACAAGAGATAAGAACAGACGTGAAATTTGATTTGAACAGACAGGCGGGGGGGAAAAAGGCAAGAGAAAAATGTCTGAACATCATTTCTTGATGAAGGTCCATAGGTCAAAATGTTTAAATCTTTGAAGCATGGAGTCAGTAAATGGACATTTTTTTTTCTTTTCCCATTTATCATCTTAAAGTCGACTTCAGTCCTTTGCATTTGTTCTTTGAGAGAGAGAGAGATAAGGTGCAGAAAAGTCATGGTGCTTGCATCAGTCAAGGGCACTAGATGGAGAAAACATGTATTCTGTCTTGAGCTTTATTCATATGCTGAAGTACCCTTAAAACAGGACTGTCTAACAGGCCTTCTACTATAAAAGCAGATATTTAAGCCTAGTTAGAATGCTTGATGTTCTCCTCTGTAAGTAGAATATCTATCCCTGATTAAAGTTGCACATTTTGAATATTTCCAATAGATTGCCTTTGTATGTGCAGTATGCTTTGTCTGGGAACGAAGTTCATATCCAGGCAGCTTAGCACCAGACAGCAGCATCTGACTTTGGATCCGCTCCAGCCTTGGACTACGTTTCAATAGCGTCGTAGAGCAACCAAGTTACGTGGTATCTAAGACGGTGTGTTTAAAGCGGCCGGATCAGTGTGGGAGTCGTCTGTACTCTGTTGCCCGTGACCCATCTCCTCCATCAGTGGACACGGCAGGAATAAGAGCGTTGCTGCCTCTTCCTCCACCCCATCTGTCTGTGAGACGCCCTCATCTTGAGCCCCACAGATGCAATGGAGTCATTCAATCTTTCAATCGTCCATCTCCTCTCCTCTCCTCTCCTCTCATGCCCATCTCTCATCCCAACGGCTCATAAATCCTCGGCCATAACCATAAAACTACACATCTGACAGAGCCATTAGCTTAACAGAGGGGAAAAGTACGAAAAGGAAATGTAACCATGGCAACTCCATTCATTTTTCCAGCAATCAGGCATTAGGTCTTTATCAGAGCCTGTTCTCAAGCTGTCTTTGCACGCCAGTAAGAACCAAGGTCAACTGGAGGTCGTTTAGGTCAAGGTCAATAAGGTCACTCGGATCTGGCCCCCTGCCATCTGTTTGAGGTCATGTGGGGGGGGTTGACCTGAGGGATGTGTGAGGCACTGAACATCCAGTTCTGGCTCAGATCTAGCCCTGATGTGGCTCAGATACTTACCAGCTGTTCTTTGGAAACCCTCTTTTGTAAGGTAAAGGTCAAAAGGTAAAGGTCTAGTATTTAGCAGACACTTTCTTCCAAAGCCACTTACTTACCTAGGCACCTGCCGCGAATCAAACCCCTTGAAGGGCGGCGATGCTTACCACTGTGCCACCAACACCCATCATGGAAGGGTGTCACTACAACAGCTGGAGCTGGAGCGCAATGCAGAGAGGCCTAACAGAGATGGACTGGTGGTGGAAGGAGTGTGTAAGAAAGAGAGAGAACACAGAGCATGTGTGTGAGAGAGAGAGAGAGAGAACAGAGCGTGTGTGAGAGAGAGAGAGTCCGAGATGAAAAGCGAGAGGAGAGACAGACAAAAGAGTGACCGTGAGGAGAGAGACGGAGCTTTGACATTGAGACGTGACTGAACTGACTGAATGGCCTGTCGCGAGGAGGCATTTTGAAGGCCTGTGGTTTACCTCAGAGGAGAGCGGGCCAGCCAGAATGAGAATGGAGCCACAGAAGAGCCCACTTCTCAGTCCGAGCACATACCTGAGTCATGCTTTATGGAGCACAGGCAGCTAGCTCAGGGCTAACGGTGCTAGGTCCACGGATTCACTTAGGAAGGAAAATTGAGTGCGTGTCCGTGTGTGTTGATGGTGCTGAAACACTTCTATACCAGTTCACAATATCACAGTATCGTACCTCAACTGAGTTTTGTGTTTTCTATTAGTGCTTCGTCTTTTCGTCAGGATGTAAATGTCTGTGTGTTTTGATGTGCTGCTGAAATGTTTCAATATCCTGCTGCAGGTTAAAGTGTTGATTAAATCTGTGTCTGTGTCTGTGTGTCACTCCCCAGGTGAGCCCTGCCTTTGTGCGGAGTGGAGAGTTCACCATGGAGCGGATGGGGGTGGTGTACAAGGCCAAAGCCCACCTGAAGACACCCTTTGACCCCGAGAACAAGCGGGTGAAGGGCATCTATGACGCCCCCCTAGAGCTAAGCAACCAGCACAAGGCCAGGGTGTAACTACCCCCCACCCCACCCCACCCCACCCCACCCTCTTCCTCTGTGAGGGGAGGATGGCTGTGTCTACGGAAGGTGGGCGGAGTGGATGTTTACATACACCAATCATGTTAGAGGAGTGTTGCGGATCCCACAAACATACCATGAGGGTCTGAGAGGGGAGGCCAATAGCCCACACCGACCCCTCCCAGCTTTTATGGTTTGTAAACAAGAAACCATTGGTGCCTTCAAATCAAGAATACTAAACCATTTTTTTTGATTATGTGAAAAATGTCTTTAAATGTAACCTTTTAATCATCGGTCAGAGTAGAAAGCACACAGCTACAGCTACTTCAGGTAGTTCAAAGGATTGTGGTACCGTCCAGATGCTACTGATGGTGAACAGTCACGCGTTAGATATTAGCGAAATGTCATTTATTTGTTGCAGTTTATGTTCCTATGCAGTATTTCTAAGACAAGGGGTCCATGGCACCAACCTTGAGATATGGACTGCTGAAGAAGAGAAAACATGTACAATTTCCGGTGCTTTTTAAACAGATGAATACAAATGTACATACATAAAGTCATCCTGTGGAAATTCATACCAAGACAACACCACCAGTGATAATCCATTAACTTTTATTAGTGTCTTTTAATGCCAAATGGAAGTTATATATGAAAGTTTTATACTCTGCCGATCTTGAGGTCTTTAGGGCTAAGCTTGGGTGACAGCAAAGCATTATTGTGGGATATTCCCGCATTCAGTCATGCCTGTATCTGGCAAGGTTAGAGACGAATAGTGAAAAGCAGCGTATGCAGGACTTTGGAGTAATTCCCTTTTTAATCAGAAGGAGCACTAATGTTATATCAATCTATGTCAGCCTTTATATGAACTTAAGTAGAAATGCTGCTAACCGCTAAAGCTTTTCAATGTGACACGTGTAGTAGTTTTGTCCTTACAGAGTGAACTGTCAATGAACTTTTGAGAAATAAAGACACAATGTTCTATGCACATCTCTCATCTTTGCTGTGTTGTTCATGAAATTACAGGATATCTTAGATGGGCCAACAACTACAAGTGGAAATAGTGTTTCAATCAAACAATTCAACATGTACAAAATAATCAATACACTTCATACCACAAGTTATTCACACCAAATACATTTGGTTTTTCAAATGTGTACCTTCTCTTGACTTTTTTTAGACATATTTTTCCACTTAAAGGATATATTCACCATCATGGCTTTGACTGAGTGAGGAGCAGAACTTCCATAAGAGCAGGGTGAGAAGTGCAAACATGCAACTCAGGATGAGGCTCCGACTCCCGGGTGTTAAAGCTTCTCAGGTCTCACCTCTGTGGGGGTGCTGGAGGCGGGCATTTGGGGGCGTCCCCCTCCCTCACAGGGGTAGAGAGGTCTCTGGAGTTGATCAGTTACCTGGGGCAGTTCCTGTCTCTCCCAATCACCCTGCCAGAACACAGGTGTGCACAAATAAACACAGGCACACACACAGACACACGCATACATTGAAACTCTAATACATTGAAACACACATACATGGCTCACACACATACACACACACAAATACACGCTTTTAATTGTGTGTGTTTATGTAATTTCTGCCTAGTTCACACTTTCAGAGGTAGCACAGGGCCTCAGTGTTCCTCCAGTGAAGGTGCCGTGTTGAATATTTCTGATCTGAGCTGATTTGAGGTATTTATAAATAAAATGAAGTGCCAAGCAAAATGAGTAAAATGACCACAACAGTATTTTGATCCCTACTCATCAAGGCTTAACTGCTGTGAAAACAGAACACCATTTTAAGCCACTTATAAACCTTCCTCTTGTTGAGAGAGAGAGAGAGAGAAAGCGTCTGTGTTCTGTTGTGTACTGTGAGCTGTTGATGTCATTTTGGAGCACAGGTGAGCAGCACCTCATTTCACTCCACTCTCATAACACTGATGCATCATATCCTTCACACTCTGAGTTAGACCAGTAGACTGAAGCTAACAGTGAAAGACAGTAAGAAAGACAATGTGTCCAACTTGAGGCAGGAAACTTCACAATGACATTTTCATTTAGTCATTTAGCAGACGCTTTTATCCAAAGCGACGTTCAAAGGAGAGAACAATCAAGCCACGAGCAATAGAGACCTAGTGTAACAATAATTACTACTTTACATAAGAAATGAAAAAAGTGCAGGAATGTAACTACTGTAAGTGAGTTAAGTACTAATTAGAGGAGATAGCATTAGAGGAAGTATAATGAGAGGTACAGTAAGGGAAAGGACTGAGCTTATGATTGATGAATTATTGAATGGTTGAGGTGGTGATGTCAGCTGGCCAGGCAATGTATTTATTTTAGTAGGTGAGCGATGACAGTTATGGACAGCGTGATGTCAGCAACAGTGTAACTCATATCAGTGAGTATTGATATGGATAGATGATTTGAACTGAAAGAATAACATTTTGACACCAATGAGTAAGACTGTGATGTCTGTAAATGATGCTAGCGAATGTTGAAGTAAAATCAGTCATTGACTTCACAAAATACATTTGTGAATTAGTAGTTTAGATTGTGATGTTAGTAAATATCATATAATGCAACTATGTCGGTGAATTAAACGGCAATACCAGTGAGTGTGACGGTTCCAAAGAGAGGGGAGCTACTCACGGGGAAGAGTTGGGCGCTGGACTGGTTGCAGTGCATGGATATGGGGGAGGTTTTGTAGAGGGAGTCAAGCACCTCAGCACTGAAGGTGTCCCAGCGCAGGGAGGAGAACTGCTCCGTCACGCCAGGCTGGCGCAGGGAGGAGAACAGCTCCGTCACGCCAGGCTGGCCGCAGCTGCATGCGTCCTCCCCATTGAACCTGGAGGAGAGGGAGAGAGAATGAGTGTGTGTGTGTGTGTGTGTTTGTGTGTGTGTGTGTGTGTGTTTAAAGGATGTGGGGTATTCAGGGACCAACAGACCCGAGCACCAGCGAATAAGTGGGGTGGTGGGATGCTGCATGGTTTTTGACACCATGCTTTCTCATTGTAATGTGTTATTTAAAGGTGTCAAAAAATATCACACAAAACACTCTTTCTTGGTTCTTAAGGGCACAAAGAGCTTATTCAGTTGTATACCACTTCAAATGTGTTTACCAGAGTACTCTTAGAACCCGTTTGATTGCCCTGGCATCTTGTTCTAAAATGTTTGACAAGATATTGCATTCTCTTAAATCTCTTGAAGAATATAAATGTGTTTTATTGGCAATGACATCTGTGGCATCAGCTGTTCTGCCAAGGTTGTTTCGTAGACTTCCTAGAATTTTGTGAACAGCGCCCTGCTTTTTGAGACAGTAATAACTTGTGAGCAGTTGCTGCTAGAGTGGAATGTGCAACTGTTTTTACAATGATCTTGATGTTCTGATATGGCTTCGGTTTGAGGTATTTGAGGGAAATAGCTCCTAGTGGTTGTGAAAGACTCTTGAACGATTTGGTTGTTAATCTGTGTTTGTAACAAAGAGGACATTACTTCCTAGTGTTTGTCAGAGATTCTTGCCAGAGAACTGTATGTGTGTTTCTATAACTTGAAGATGCCACTCCATTGAGATGTAAAATATATATATTATTCATGTTTATGTTTATACTTGAATCCTATTCCTACTACCTTGCTGCTTTGACAATTGTATTAATCCTGTGAGGGAAATTCAAGTTTATCTATCTATCTATATAAAAACAGTTCAGAGTTCTAATTGCACCCTCTCTCCTGATGTGGTGACAAGTCTAAACAGCTGTTCTCAGGTCAGCCTTAAGGTCAGGCATTTACTATTAAACTGAGATTCATTTTGCACCCTCCTTCCTAGACGAAGCCAGGCTATGTGTGTGTACATACAGTATGTGTAAACAAATCTGCAAATTGAAATAAGCCTTCTACTGTGGTAAGGAGCTCACATCAGACTTTCTAAATTGCATCCTTAGATGTAGGCAGATGAATGATCAACTGTCCCCAGGTCAGAGCGAGGATCAGAGGACCACTGATGCACAGTGAGACTGCCAGGCTCCCGCTGCTGTACCTGTTGATGAGGCTGAAGTACTTCTGGAGGTAGCCAGGATCCACGTGACTCTTGCACAGCTCCAGCTGGGTGCGGGGATAGTAGTGCACGTAGTTCACACACATCTCCTCCGTAATGCCAAAGCCACCCTGAAGCCACGTCACAGAGAGAGAGAGTTTCTATATCTCATTGATTTACTTATTTATTTAGTGGACAATGTCATCCAAACAGACTTAGAATAAAGGAAATATAAATAAAAGGGAGATTGATGATGCAATTTTCTTAATATGTCTGTGACCCTGGAAATCAAATCCCATGGCCTTGTAATTGCTAGTCTCATTCAGCTAAGTGATTGGAAACAGAGAACACAAAGGAAGTAATGAACGCAGGTAGGAAAAAGAAAGACGGAATGAAGGGATAGTGGAGTAAATAAAGAAAAGAGTAAACATCTGGATAGCTGTGGACATGGATGCCATAAGCATTACAAATGGTAGGTGCTTTACATTTCAGACTTCATCAATTTTCACAAATGCACAAAATGGTCAGTTGCGTGTGAACGGTTTGGTGTTTTTTGCATGATATGACAGATTGGCTTAAACCCTGCACGAATGAATCATATTTTAGCACTGGTCTACCGTTCTCTCAAGAGTTCATTTCAGGGCATTCATTCATGCAACCAAAACGCTTCACAGTGTGCTGTGACTCAGAGCTCTGAGGAACTACTTGTAACACACATAGCCAGTGTTAGGCTTTGCTCCCCAAATCTATGCCTGTCAGTAAACCTTACAGAGCAAACATCCCTGACACAAACTAATATTTTATTGGCTGTGTTTGCATTTGTTTTTGTCTGTGATTCTACAAATCAGTTTAGCGGAGTCCAGACTGATTAGTTTAAATGGGCTGCGGGCTGTGCTGCCCGTGTGCTGCACTTAAATGTCCATTAGGGTGGAGGGCCTCAGGGCTGAATGCCTAGTGCCCTGTAATGTCTGTTCATCATGTTCCGAGTGTGTTCTATTATAGTGACCCTGTTCTTCAGTGACTGAGTGTGGACTGGTCGCTCACCACTATTCTTCAGCAGCTGAGTGTACAGTTCTCTGCCCTTTGTTCTGTCTGAGTCTGTCGGAGTCTGTCTGAGTGTCTGTGAGTGTTTCTGTATGTGTGTGTGTGTGTATCTGTTTTTGTATGTGTGTGTGTGTGTGATGTTTTGTTCTGTCTGAGTCTCTCTGAGTGTGTTGTGTTGTGTTCCCTCTATCCTTGAGCAGCTGGTGTTTTTCAGCAAACAGTGTGTGCAGTACCCTGCATTCCTTGTTCTTCAAGGATTATATAAATAGCATGTTATATTATTTAGTGAAGAACTGTGTACGGATCCATAGCTCCTGTTTTGTTCTTAAATGACTTAGTTTGTAGTATTCTATAGCTCCTTGTTCGTCAGTGACAGGGTGGGTTGTTTTCTATCGCCACTGTTATTTATCAACTCAGTGTGTAGTCTCTATTCATCGGTGATTTGGAGATTGTATTTGGGACAACTGTACAGTTGGGTCACGGGACAACTGACACCTGGTGTAGCCCCATATAAATTATGTAGTTTTGTATTTTTTAAATCAGTAAGGGACACAGGTGAGGGTGATTACATAAAGGGGTGGAGGGGTTATGGAAATGGAGTGAAGTGGACCTTGAAAACTCACTCGTGTATACCTGGGAACTCTGTGTGACCCTGTGTGTGTGTGTGTGTGTGTGTGTGTGTGTGTGTGTGTGTGTGTGTGTGTGTGTGTGTGTGTGTGTGTGTGTGTGTGTCTGTGTGTGTGTCTGTGTGTGTGTCTGTGTGTCTGTATGTGTGTGTGTGTGATGGTTCAAAACAGCTGCAGCATGGACTACTTTTATAACGTTACGGATGGTCAGCACAATCTAGACGTTTGGAGGGCACTGTATATTCATCATCTGCATATACACCATGCACTGAGGCACGATAATTAAATTACATTTTAACACATCATGATTGTGTGTCTGTGTATATGTGTGTTTAGGTGCTGTTAAAGAATGATGAACTTCATCTGTGTGTCATTGGTATTGTCTATAGAGTACCTATGTACATACATGATGCACATTCTAAATTTGGCCATATTGTTTGTTTTTGTGTGTGTGTGTGTGTGTGTGTGTGTGTGTGTGTGTGTGTGTCTGTGTGTGCGTGTGCGTGTGTGTGCGTGCGTGTGTGTGCGTGTGTGTGTGTGCGTGTGTGTGTGTGTGCGTGCGTGTGTGTGTGTGTGTGTGTGTGTGTGTGCGTGTGTGTGTGTGTGTGTGTGCGTGTGTGTGTGTGTGTGCGTGTGTGTGCGTGTGTGCGTGTGTGTGCGTGTGTGTGCGCGTGCGTGTGCGTGTGTGTGTGCGTGTGTGTGTGTGTGTGTGTGCGCAGAGTAGGCTACTCACCACTGTGGGCTTGTCCCTGTCCTCAGTGTTGTATGTGCATCTGGTTATCAGGACATCGCCCTACAGACATACACAAAGCACCAAGGGAGAGAAGAAGAGAGAGATGGAGCGAAGGAGAGAGACGAAGAGAAAGAGAGAGATGAAAAGAGAAAACAAATAGATGAAAAGGTTAGAGGGATAAAAGACAAGTGCAAAACACAAACATCAACATTTCTTTCACCCTCAAAAGAGAAAGTGAAAAGAAATAGGAGCCAAGACCACAGACCTTAAAAATCTTTCAATGTGTGTGTGCAGCTGGTCATCCCAATACCCCTTTCACACACAAATCCAAATAATATATTGGGTAAAAACAAAAGGGGATAGCTCACACATTTTCATTCACTCTAAATCATTCATCAGTATTCAATAACAGTGCTTTATCATCGATAACGCCACAGGAATGGTGTATTTCCCACCCCACTGTATTTAACGGGATGTGACACAGGCAAGGTCTCATGCCTGTTAACCTGCTTAGAACTAGATATCCTAGCTATCTCTGGATAGCCTAGCTATCTCTAGGTTAGGTTATGGTTATGGTAATCATATGGTATAGGCAAGAGAGGGGGACTTAAATTTAATTCAATAGCTACAGGGAGCCAGAGGGTGAACAGCAGAGGAGTTGTGTCCTTGACATGTGTCCACTTTGGCTAATCAAAGATCATAAAGTTAAACATATTTGGGGGCCAAGCAGCATAGCAGCACAGGCACCCTGAGTTTTTTTTCTTTTCCCCATTATAAGTACTTGTATGTAACAAGTTAAATTGAAGAGAATGTAACATCAGCTTGATAACTACCTATCGTTTCATGCCAATGGAACTCACCATTTAAACTGTTCCGGGTCATTTAAAAGTTTCCTTAGCTAGCATAGCAATTAGGCAAACAAGAAACCTAGCCTGAAGCAAAGTTGAACTTCTCAAAAATCAGCCCACCAATTAAAGGCAGTCTTGGGTTCAAAGTGATCACAACCACTCGCAGATGAACTGAAATGGCTTCACACAGACATTAAACAATCCTGAGAGAAATAATGGGGGCATCAGTGGTGCAAGGGCTCACTGTAATATCAATGTAGTGATTGAAGGGAGATAAGTCCCCTCCCCCCACACTTTAATCAAATGGTTCCAATTCCCACTGGAGGATTATTGTTAATTATACATGGTTGCCATGGGATAAACAGTTCGACTTAAGTGTCAATTTCCGCAAGACACGGAAACACTAAATAAACGGTCAATAAATGGTTTTAGCAATGTAAGAAGAAATGGGGTGCGAGTGTGTGGGCCTGCACTGCTGCATGTGTGTGCGTGTGTGTGGAAATGGAGTGAAGTGGACCTTGAAAACTCACTCGTGTATACCTGGGAACTCTGTGTGACCCTGTGTGTGTGTGTGTGTGTGTGTGTGTGTGTGTGTGTGTGTGTGTGTGTGTGTGTGTGTGTGTGTGTGTGTGTGTGTGTGTGTGTGTGTGTGTGTGGGCGCTGTTATTGACACAGGAAATGCAGTAGATCTGTGCTTTTGTCGCTGGCTTGCAGGCCCCAGGCGGTTCCTGTGATATCTGCACCATCTTTCTCTCTCTCTCCCTCATCTTTCAGTCAGATCCTCCTCCTCCTCCTCCTCCTTCTCCTCGGCCACAGCAGCACTGCTAAAGCGGCCTCCATCCTCACGGCTAACCAAACCGAGCCAAGGCGAGCCAAGCGGCGACTTACAGGCAAAACGTTCACCATCTTCCTCAAGGTCCGAATTATCTGTGGGCCAAAACAGGCACATCCATCATGAGCGGCCTTAAGAACACAATTCCGTGCTGATTATTTATTAATGGGTTTTACAATCAAGTTAAATGAGATTGTCCTGCTTTCTGCCTGCCAATACCAGCACTTCTGCTGCTTCTTGTAATAACTGGGAAAGTGTTTGTGAGTGTGTGTGTGTGAGTGTGTGTGTGTGTGTGTGTGTGTGTGTGTGTGTGTGTGTGTGTGTGTGTGTGTGTGTGTGTGTGTGTGTGTGTGTGTGTGTGTGTGTGTGTGTGTGTGTGTGTGTGTGTGTGTGTGTGTGTGTGTGTGTGTGTGTGTGTGTGTGTGTGTGTGTGTGTGTGCGTGCAAGCCTGTTTGTGAGTGAGTGTATACAATTATATATATGAGTGTATATGAGTGTATACAAGTATGAGTGAAGGCTAGATTATTTTTGTCAGTGTGTATGTGTTTGTCTGTGTCTGTGTATGTCAGCATACAGGACGTAGTGTTAGATTAAAGTACAAAACAGTAGCTTATATAGTCTGTCTACCTGGTAGTGTGTACTGAAGTGTTTGTCCTCCTGCACCACCTCTACCTCCCGACCGCCGCGCACCAGGACCGTCCGCACCCCACGCCCAGCCAGGTGAGTGTGCAGCTGGGACGCGAAGATGAAGATGCCCCCTTGAGGGAGAGCCTAGAGGGGAGAAGGAGATGGAGACGGAGATGGAGATGGAGATGGAGATGGAGAAGAAGATGGAGAAGGAGAAGGAGATGGAGAAGGAGAAGGAGATGGAGAAGGAGAAGGAGAAGGAGAAGGAGAAGGAGAAGGAGAAGGAGAACGAGCTGATGACAAACGTCACAGAGAAATGCTCAGCAATCACTCTTCACCATCTGCCACTTCAACTCACTTCAATATATGGAGCTGTTAAAGCCACACTGCATTAATCACTGTAACACATTTATTACGTTCGTCATTAGAAATCATTCGAATTAATTGCAGTAATCAGTCTTGGAAATATATTGTAGCTGTTTCAACTCTAAAAGAAAAATGTCAGATACTGTTACACTTCCAGTTTGTAACAGCCTTTAATGAATTCTTGCTAAGCTTTTAGAGTGGTACTGACGGTCTGAGTGCACTTGGCGGTGCAGTATCCTGTGAGCAGGTAGCTGCTCTGGCGGGGAGGGATGGCCATGATGGGGGTGTAGACCAGCCCCAGCTCCATGATCCCCGCGTCGAAGCGCCGCAGGCTGGGCGTGTAGTGGAGACGGATCCCAGAGGAGTCATGGCGACCTGCGCAGATACAGATTCTAGATATACACAAACAAGCGCACATACACATATGCACACACATAAACGTGTACACGCACACACACACATGCACACACAGACATACACACACACACACACACGCACACACAAACACACACACACACACGCTAGATGGATGTGAACTCTTTATTTATCTCTCCTTTCCTCCCCTCCCTACCAAAGCTGGTCTGATCCATAAATACGGGCTAACTCACCAGCCAGCACACTCCCATTTGCAGGCATTGATTTTACAGAAGATGTGCTTGTCTTAGCACAGGTTAGTAGAAGACGTGCTTGTCTTAGCACAGGTTAGCTGAAGACGTGCTTGTCTTAGCACAGGTTTACAGAAGATGTGCTTGTCTAAGCACAGGTTAGCAGAAGATGTGCTTGTCTTAGCACAGGTTTACAGAAGATGTGCTTGTCTTTGCACAGGTTTACAGAATATTTGCTTGTCTTAGCACAGGTTTAGAGAAGATGTGCTTGTCTTAGCACAGGTTAGCAGAAGATGTGCTTGTCTTAGCACAGGTTAGCAGAAGATGTGCTTGTCTTAGCACAGGTTTACAGAAGATGTGCTTGTCTTAGCACAGGTTTACAGAAGATGTGCTTGTCTTAGCACAGGTTTGCAGAGATGAATTGAAATGTTTGAGTGTATATAAGCTGAATGAGAATCTGCATCAGTGGGGAGAGGAGAGGCAAATACAAAATGTGGACCCTGTCAGAAAGTGAGATGAGGGAGAGGTAAGAAAGATTGAAATAAGAAAAGTAAAAAATGTTACTGTAAGATTAGACCAAATGAATGGAGATGTAAGAAAGGAGACAAACACAGGAGGACAGAAGATGAAATGATATTAGAAAAAGGTAAAGGGGTTAAAAAATGATAACAGAGGGATGTAGAAAGGAAGAAGGGTGGGAAACTGGGAAGTAATACAGGAGGAATAAAGTTTGCAAGATTGAAGATGCAAAGGTGCAAAGACAAAGTGACGACGCAGGTGAGCTGGAAAGGAAAGATGGAGGAGAGCATAGGTAAAGAGATATCGAGAGGAGAAGTGAAGTGAGGAGAGGTGAGGAGAGAAGAGATGAGGAGAAGTTAGGAGAGGACTGGAAAGCTTGTAAGAGTGTTAAATGTAGGAAGAGAAGAGACAAAATTCAGTTGAGGGGTGAGGGGATAAGTACAGAAAAGGAAAGAAAAAAATGTGTGAAATAATGAAAGAAGAAGGTGAATAAAGGAGAGAAAAGGCAGAGGAAGGTTTTTTTTATCAGAATAAAGGCAAAATAAACAAGAGGAAGAGGAAGAAGGGAAGCTGTCATATTTCAGCCGGCTCTCAGTGGCTCTCTTTGGCTTTCAGTGGATTTACAGTCCCATTACCTGAGACGAGGAGAGGGTTGTGGTAGTGCACCTCCAAACGCAGAAACCTGGAAGAGCCTTTCCCCCCAAAGGGCATGCCAGCATCGGGGGGATAGTAAAACGGCTAGACACACACACACACACACACACAAACACAAAATTACATACAGTATATACAAATGTATACATGTAAGTACACATAAACACACACACAGACACACACAACACACACACACACACACACACACACACACACACACACACACACACACACACACACACACACACACACACACACACACACACATAGGGACATACAAAGTAGACACAATTACATCAGTGCAATAAAATGTATGTGTGTGTGTGTGTGTGTGTGTGTGTGTGTGTGTGTGTGTGCGTGTGGAAAGCCATGCCATGTAACTGCTGAAATCCAGCATATATGTTTCATCCAGTGCAGGGGGGCCTTTGGCAGCCCTGCTTCTGCTCCTGCTCCTGCTCCTGCTCCTTTGAGCTGCTGAGGAGAGCGTGAGAGGTTCCAGCCTCGCCTGTTTCTCATATCACCAATCGCTGCAGGAGACTGGTGGTCGCCAAGCATCCACACAAGAATTCACCATGTCCTTAAAATATCTCAAACCCCGTTCCAACAAAGCGTCTTTACGTAAGCATTCTCCCAATGCCACCTCCAACGCTCTCCCACTCCTCGTCTCTCTCTCTCTCTCTCTCTCTCTCTTTCTTTCTCTCTTTCTCATTCTCTCTCTCGCTCTCTCTTTCTCTATCTCTCTCTCTCTCTCTCTCTCTCTCTCAGTTCATGAGGCTCAGATGTCCCTGTAGATGTGTGGAAAAACATGATGGAAAAAAAAACCTAATCTCATCTGTGCAGCTCAGCTTGCCACCCGGCAGAACACATGATTTGTGTTTGTTTCTCACACACACACACACACACACCCACACCGCACCGCACCGCACCACACCACACCACACCACACCACACACACACACACACACACACACACACACACACACACACACACACACACACACACACACACACACACACACACACACACACACACACACACACACACACACACGTCCCTGTAATCCAATTGGGGTGCTCCAGCTCGGCATCGTTTTCCTGGATCAGATTCTTATCCAGCAGGACGCCTCTGCCTGGCTGAGCGACACCCCAAACAAACTCCCTCTCTCACTTTCTCCCTCTCTCCCTCTCTCCCTCTCTCCCTCTCTCACTCTCTCACTCTCTCTCTCTCTTTCACTGTCTCTTTTACTCTCGCTCTCTCTCTGCTTCCCCGCTCTGACTTTACCCTTTACCTCTATCTCTCTCTCTCTCACTCCCCCCTCTCTCTCTGTCTTTCTCTCTCTCTCCCTCTCTCTCTCTCTCTCTCTCTCTCTCTCTCTCCTTCTGTCTCCTCCTCTGCTGCTTGTCTGCCTGCCATCGCACTCGTGGGTGTGCTATTTAAGATATGGGCATTGCTCATAGACAGAAGCACTTTACTGCCATCACCTTACAGAAGCTGTCAGAAAACCAGTCTGTATATCACTTCATGCTCGCTACCTCACACTCTATCGCTTCTCTCTCTTTCTTTATATCTATTCATCTCTCTCTCTCTTTCTCCCTCTCTCTCTCTCTCTCTCTCATCTAACATTCTCATTCTCACTATACACCTTCCCCCCATGCTTCAGTTGCTCCATCTCTGCATATATTTCTACATGTCAGCTGCCTTATTATCCCTCCATCAACATACTTCTCCATCTAACTCTATCCACCTTCTTCTTCTCCTATTTTCACTCCATTCCTCTCCATCTCACCATATTTATCTCTCTGTCTCTTCACACCTTCCCCTAGCATAGCACACTATACATCCTTATCTATGTTCTCTAAAGATGATAGATGAGAGGTGCTTTAGATGTGCTTCCTGTCAGGGATGGTATAGCTCATTATGTAGCGATGTGGGCAAAACTACGCAGTCTAGTCTAGCTCTCTTCTTGAGTCTGTACAGAATTGTCAATTAAGTTTTCTATTTTTGTCTGGCAACACTTTGTTGTATGTATTTATCATACCATATATGGGAAATAGTTCCTTAAAAAAGTCTATAGCCACCCAACCCGAGATGAATGGCGTGAGTAATATGAAATTGTGAGTTATATGTATGTTATGGAACAGCACATAGATAGTACAGGCAGAACAATGTGAAGAGAATTGGGTGGAATGGACTCGTCAATGACAGGTTGATGTTTAAAAATGCATGTCTCAGGATCACTCTGTAGAATCAATGCAATCCAGCATGTTTATTGTTTTTGTATTTTTTTATAAATGTTTTGTTTTGTTTACTTTTCAGTCTTTCTGTATCTGTGCGATAAAACTTTAAAAATGAAGTCTCAATAAGAAAAGCCTATAGCCTATAGCTCAGTAATTGAGATCAGTTTTTTTTTGGGCCAACCGAGCAAACGGTTCTTCAACAAAAGGCTCTATTTCTGAATAGAGTTCTTTAAAGATCCTTTAACCTTATGTTCAGGCCTTGGCCCTTTCAGACAATGTCTGTTGAATTGAATTCAACGCACTCAAACCTGTGCCAGGGCTCTGTTTTGACAGGAACTGACCTCAGCTCCGAGCGCCCAGGCGGCGAGCACGTGGCGGCAGGAGTTGAGCTGAGGCGGTTTCATCTTGGAGTCGCAGGAGCCGCTGTAGGGTGGCACGCTGTCCATCTCGGGGGCGCACTCAAACACCTCCATGTGGTGCACGATGGCCTCGTTGCCCGGGGTGACCACCGCCTCGTACTGCAGGAGCAGAGAGGAAGAGATACACCATGAAAGTCATGCAACCAAAAACACACACACAAATACACACACATACACAATCTGCCTCCACATGGTGTGTATGTCATACAAACACAGACACACACCTACACTCTTTCTTCAAATTGTCACGACAGTCCGAGGGTTTACCATGACAACACAGATTCAAACTTTTCACCATGACTGCAGACAGTCACAGAGTACGCCATGACAATACTCACAACTTTCTGCATGACTACAGGATAATCAGAGGGATAACCCCCAAAGCTACGCACATTCAAACAGCTCACCATCACTACAGACAATCTGAAGGGTTCCCATGACAACACTCTGTCTGGCTTCTCACCATGATGATGTGGTTCCTGGGCATGTCCCGGGGCAGTTCGTACATGTGACACCAGTAGGTGGTCTCCTGGTGGGGGATGGTGACGCCAGGCGCCAGCACGTCCAGCTTGCGCTCGTCCGTGGGCAGGGGGGGCGAGGGGTTGTCGGGGCGCAGCAGCAGCATCCTCTGCACCCCCGTCTGCAGCAGAGACAGGTTGAGTTGCGACAGCGAGTGGATTGGCTGATCCAACGTGGCGTAGATCAGGTGAACCGTGCCCTCCTGACGGAGTGAATAACATCACATCACGATCAGTCTGGATGTTTCCGGGGGACGAGACCTCAGCCGTACACACTGAAAGTCTCTCCTCTCCGGATCACCTTTTGCAGTGTCATGACTCCACATGATGCAAACAGGCAAAGGACATGAACTGTATTATAAGAGTGGAATAGCAGAACTTCCAATATGCATGACCTGCTAATAAAGCTAGCTCTTGTCAGAGATATGAAGGTAAAGCTCTCAGCAACCTCTCTCTCTCCCCCCTTCTCTCTCTCTCTCTCTCTCTCTCTCCCCACCCCTTCTCTCTCTCTCTTATTTCCATTTCTGATTGACATCTTGGCTTCTGATTAGTTAAAGGGTCACTGTGAGCCTTCAGAAGAGGAATATCTCTTTAGTGCTGTGCAGGCTGTTCAATGAGAACGCCTCACAAAGGCCATCAGGGATGCTCTGCACGCATGTGAACCACAGAGAGAAAAAAGATTGTGTCATTAAGTAGTTTAAAGAGTGACAAATAGCCATTATCAATTAACCCATAAACAGGTGAACAGAGGAACAACATTTCTTTATTTCTGTTGGTCCTTCTTGGTTAGTGATGCCTTCAAAGATTAGGTCTCTCCAAGAAGAATATTCCTCCCACATCTGCTCACAGTCTTGCTTGATGTGTTTTGTGTTCTCAGACACTATTAATAACACCATTAGTAATCAAAGTGCATTTATAGTTTAAAGAAGCCAAAACCAGGTATGATGCGTGTTTTTGAAACTGCAAATTGATTTACGGGTGTTTCGGTAGGGTCCACCAGAATGCTTTCTTTTTTGAAAATCACAACTTACCACCCCAGTTCAATTCACTTAATTTCAGCAAGCATTGCTGGTAGAGCAAAACATACTTTTACACTGCATTCTCTCTCTCTCTCTCTCTCTCCATACCTCGATGAGGTAGTCGTGTGGGTCGCAGGTGCTGAAGGGCCGCTTGAAGAGCAGGAATAAGCCCTCAGGTGTGTGATGGGCCTCCAGAAGCTGATAGTCCTGCTGTCTGTCCAAGGTCACCACTCCCTGACTGTCACTCCAGGCGTCCTGGATTTATAACAACACCCACACACACACACACACACACACACACACACACACACACACACACACACACACACACACATACACGCACACACACATACACACACAAACACACACACCCATACACACACACACACAACCACATTTGAATACATCCGTGCACACTCAGAGATATATAAAACTCAAACACACGCAGATACAGATGCACACAGACACACAAACACATACACACGGGGAGAGAAAAGGGAGAGTGAAGGGAGAGAGGGCAAACATACATAAACAAACATGTGAAAACACATCAGACACTCACAAAAATAATGCATCCACGTTATATTATAATAAATGAGATATAATATAATGATTTCACATTCACAATTGCACACTGAACCAATTTTCACATAACACAAAAAGACACACAAACATACACACACACACTTGTCTTTCTTTGAGGTTGGCAGCAGCAGGGACAGCGTGATAGAATAAGCTGTATGTTGCGTCATGCAGTAACAGCAGGTTAGACTGCTCCCCTGTGAGCCTCTCTCTTAAACTGGCTCTGCAAAGCGGCTGTCAGGAGGAGGGTCGGGGCCGCAGCACAAGATGGTCTGCCTCAGAGTGGTATTATCAGGGGCCATCTCAGCAGCTGGATGTGGAAGTGAGCTCAAAGCAGCTCTCTGGTAGACACACACACACTCATATATAGATATACGCACACACACACACACACACACACACACACACACACACACACACACACACACACACACACACACACACACACACACACACGCATACACACACAAACACGCATACACACACATACACACACACACACACACACACGCACACAAACACACACACACACACACGGACACACACGGACACACACGGACACACGCGGACACACACGGACACACACACACACACACACACACACACACACACACACACACACACACATACACACACTCCGTGCTCCCTCAATCTATGTCTCTGTTTCTGTCTCTCTTATCCTCTTTCTCTTTTTATCTCTTTCAGGATTCTTTTTTTCAAGAGTAATTGCTTTGGGGGAAAGCCACACATTCTGTTCGGGCCTTATATTAACCTAAGACCAAGAGTGTCGACCTGGATTAGCCTTTGTCTGTTCCTCTTTCTCTCTCTCTGTCTCTCTCTTTCTCTCTCTTTATACTCTCTCTCTCCCACTCTTTCTCTTTCACCCTCGTACCTTCATCTCTGTTTTCCACTTTCTCTATCTCTCTTTCTATTGCTGCCTATAGTGCCTTGGTGATCTGGGGGCTACTATCTCTTCTATCTCTTCTATCTCTCTCTCTCTCTCTCTCTCTTTCTCTTTTCTCACTCTTCTCACTCTTCTCTCTCTCTCTCTCTCTCTCTCTCTCTCTCTCTCTCTCTCTCTGTCTTGCTGATCCCCACGGGTGTCCCTTCAACATTCATCAGTATGGGGCCTCACCTGGCATCAGCATGCTTCCTGGATGATCTGTACACAAGTGGATGCGGCTGTACACATCACACCAGAAGGCATCTCCACATGCGTCTCCAGTGACCACTTGTGATTGGACCAAGATGCCAAATGCACAAGGGGGCAGTAACCCCCGTTTTTAGTAGGTTAATTTTCCCGTTTCCCTTTTAATTGTATTTCCTCGTCTAATTGTCGTGCATTAGGGTCCAGCCCTCTACTGTAGCTACCGTTTTAGCCCCCTCACTTTTATATTATATATATTTTTACTTTGTCATGCATTTTAAATAAGAATTAATTATTATATGAATAATTTAAGTGTATGACTGTGTTTAATAGTGTACCGTCACTTTACCAGGGACTGTATAACATAGATACATATTAACTACTGGTGTAAACCAATATTTTTCTACAGCTTATTTGTCATTTTAAAGACATTTCAATACATTTCCCTTACAACCTAAAAGGAATGAGGTAATGGACAGCGATGAAAAGGGATCAAGGATTAAAACTGAAGTATCTGTCATGTTCACCACAGCTGTGCCAGACTAGGATTAGATCTGTTTTAGAGTGTTATATAGCATAGCTACTTCAGTTATCGGCAAATTTGTTAAAAATCTATGTTTGTCAGTCTGTTAAACAATCGTTATGCTTAATTTAATAACAGTTTTACATGACATTGCGAACGTAGCCGATAACACACGCATGCCGCTATTTAACCTCGTTACGATATATATTTATGCAACACTATTCTCTTCTCTGTACTTCACTAATTCAAGAACACTTTTTCTCTCGCTTCCTGTCGAGTAGCCAGCTCTTGGCTTTGCCGTGAGTACGAGTTTGGGAAAAGAAACTGATGAAGTAACAGCACCAGCTGTTGCCCTGATCACCACTTAATGGGAGACAAATGAGAATCCAGAAAAAAACATGTATTTCCAGAGATGCCTCTGAGTTTGAAACATTGGACATTTGATGTCTTGGAAGGTTCTGAGTTATTATGTAGCCTATATAGGAAGTCAGATGTCAAATGTTCTTGACACAGGGTGATAGACATCTTTTTTCACACTTAACATTCAACTGTAGCAGCGCGCTTCGTTAACGATAATAGACAGATGGCACTCAACACCTAACATGGGACCAAGAGTGTCATCCCATATTACCAATACTGCAGCCCGGATTAAGTTCAAGTTCTCTCTCTCTCTCTCTCTCTCTCTCTCTCTCTCTCTCTCTCTCTCTCTGTCTCTCTCTCTCTCTCTGTCTTTCTCTCTCTCTCTCTCTATCTCTCTCTCCCTCTGTTTCACTCCTACTTCATCTCAGACATGCAGATTGACAGACAGACACACAGATACCCTGACAAAAAGACAGACATTCAGACAGACAGACAGAAAGACAGACACACAGTCACCCCCACAAAAAAACAAAGAAACTTGGACAGACAGTGCGAGAGCCAGACCCATCAGAACAAGCTCTCTAGCAAGGAGTGCCTCACCAACACACACACACACACACACACACACACACACACACACACACACACACACACACACAAACGGCCAGATAGACAGTGTGAGAGCCAGACCCGTCAGAGCAGGCTCTCTAGTTTGAAGTGCCACACACACACACACACCCACACACACACACACACACACACACACACACACACACACACACACACACACACACACACACACACACACACACACACACACACACACACACACACACACACACACTCGGGGAGATAGACCGTGTGAGGGCCAGACCCATCAGACCATCCCCTGAGTGCCAGAAGAATGTGTGCCTGGTGCCACCGTGTCAAAGCACTCAGACCACCGAAGTTCTCTCACACTACAGCCAAACCTGCTCATCACGCATCACATTACGACTTGTATTCATTCCAAAACTATTTCAAAAGGCGGACTATGTGGACTTTTTAAAACAGAAAATTTATCTTTTTAATCTACCTTATAATTAACACTTCTTAAATTGTTATCCTCTGGTTTTGTTTTGTTGGACAGTGCTATACAATTAAAATATTTAATCTCTTTACAGTTTTAAATCTTCTCAAAATCGTCAAATTGTGTTCTTTTATGTTGTATTGTATCCTACCTTCACCCTTGTACTGCTTTTTTCATTCAGCTTTTCTTCTCCCTTTTCTGTCTCCCCCACACACACACAAACACATACGCACACACACACACATACGCATACACACTACTTCTTTCCTTTTCCTCTTCTTTTATTTCCCCATCATTTTTCTACGCTCCCTCACTGTATCTACCTCCTAACCCTCCTCTCCACCTATCTCCCCCTCTCACAAATTCAATTGAAACTAATTGCCAGGATTGTCGATTCACTCCGTTGTTACAATAAATGATTTAAAGGCAACAAAAAAACAGCCATCTTTTAAATGTTTTAGCTCCTTATTTCCCATCCTTCTCTCTCTCTCTCTCTTTTTCCCCAAAGTGAAGGAAAAGAGAAAAAACAGCCTCTCTCCTTATTTTTCTCCTTTCTCTCTCTCTCGGTTCGTGTCTCTCTTACCCCAAAGTAGGATTTGCTCCCGTCGTCCCAGAGCAGCACCAGGTCTGCGTCCCTCAGCTCCCCGTGGTCGGACATCCCCAGCAGGACCCCGTGGCGTGGCTCCCTGACCCACAGCTCCAGGTAGACCTCCTGCCGGGCGTAGCTGACATTCCAGGAGAGCTCCAGCCGCCCGGCTGGGTCCAGGGGGACGTGGTAGCGCAGCGGAGTCCGCGAGGGGCCACTGGTCGTCTGGTAGGAAGCCACCAGAATGACCACCAGTGTGGCCAGCAGTGTCAGGTACATGAGGGTGACGTCTTGGAGACGCAGGTCTTTGCTCAGCAGTCGCATCGGCCTTCCACCGGGGTCCTTGAGAACTCTATTTCTTTCTGTCTTTCTTCTTGTTTTTGGGTAATTGTTTTTGCCTTAACTTGTTTTATTTTGCCCTCTTCTCACTGGTTTGGCACACAATTACGGTATTGTCATTTAGAACTCAAAAAAGTAAGAGGTGTTTCTCCTTTGTCCTACCTTGTGTTAGAGGAGCTCTTAGTGTTTCTTCTCAACTGTGAGTGCTCCCTTTCTAAAAAAACAGGCTTTTATACAATTTGGCTTTGTCTCTTCCGGTTTAACAATGCAGGTCTTTTTCGCCCAAGGTGTTTCTTTAGATTTTTATCATTTAAAACTGGTGTCTTTCTCACCTGCTTCTTCCCTCCACCTTCTCTCTTACTTTTTCTTTCTTTCTTTCTTTCTTTCTTTCTTTCTTTTTTCTTCTCTCCTTCAGTTATTTTCCTGCAGTCCTGCCCTTGCACCCATTCCTCCGTTCTCCGGCTCTGGTTCTGCTAACCCCTGTGCTCTCCGGCCACTCTTTAAGAGCTCAGCCCCCTGTTGCAGCCTGTTCTTCATCCCGCCTTAATCACGTTAAGCTTTATTAGGCAAAATTCAATTGTTCTGTTTGCTTTAGCCCTCAGGTCAAACTGTTTTTCTTTTTTTCTTCTTACATTTCCCAGTCTCCAAGCCCAGGCCTGGTGGACCACTGGTAGCAGAGAGGCTGTTCTTGTCAGGAGAGGGGTCATGCTGGATATTCCCTGTGTGATGATCGAGCGTGTTGCAATTGCTCTGAATATTTTATCATGGCTACCGATTGCGAGCTGATCTTTGCAGCACCACTTTGTGCAGACGAGTGTTGTTGTTTGTACTCCCAGAGGTGCTCTGTATTAAATATTCTACTTGACTTCTGTGAAGTGGTTTGTGTGGGTGTGTATATACGCATGGACATCTTTATTTTTTTAACTGAGCTACACTTTTGCTCTTGATGTTTCTGTGATGTTGTCTTTGATTTCAGGCTGGTGGTATGCCATGTATACGTATCTTGAGAGCACATTTTAGGGAATATTTATGTCAGATGGCAGAATGTAGAAAGAGGAAGACATGGAGAAAATATTTGATTCTTCTATATATCTTAGGTCACTCGACAGGATCATTTAGCAGAGAGAATTAGCTGATAAAAGAGCCACTTTAAAGGTTACTTATTTTTGGTGAGGTTATGCATAAAATTGAAATTCTTGTATGATTTGAAGCTAATGAGGCCCAGAACAGAGAAGAAGTTGTGAGCATTGTGTGTTAGAGGTGGGTTAGGAGTGACTCTTTTTCTGATTGCAGTCAGGGTCACAATTGTAATCATGTAAATCAGTTGAAATAATAGTCATGGCACTTGCTTATGTTAAAATATAGCCTTTTTGTTTTGGAAATAAGCTACTACATTAAGATTTATGTATTGTAACACGAGTCAAACGTTCAGCAGTGAGAAGACAGCTCTACAGACACACTGACATAAAATCCTGACCCCTTTTTACTAGTAACTCTCACCAGATTGAAATCTGTGTGGGAGAGCACTGACTGTGAAATTATTCACATGAGCATTCACAAGTCTCATCGCACAGGCACTCCAAACATAATCGCTCACCTAGCAGTTTTGTCGAGAGCGAAAACCTCTCACCAGGTCTACTACGACCAGACAGAGTGAAGAGGGCTGATATATTTAATTTGCCCTCGCCCCTCGCGTTAATAATAGGTGATGAGGATGCAGAGGATACAGTTACCTGGGTGATGTCTGGGCTGTTGTCTTAAATGCGCTAGAGGAGAAGAATGAAAGATTTGCCAAGGTGCTCTGGTCTTAAGTGTCCAGGGAATGGCAGTGATTATCATGGCATAAATACCACATTGCCATTTGTGTTAATAGAGGCACAAGTCATTGAGGAGAGCCCGTAAATGATCAGACCATTTGCTGCCCGGGCTTGTAATGGCCTTTTGTGGTGTAACAGAAACAATCTGTTTAAGAAGAATTAGACAAAGATGGTTGAAATTGAATTGGACACACAAATGGGGTCGTGCTAATTGCCCTTTCCCTCAGGCTGTTTAGATGTGTGTGTGTTTGTGTGCGATAATGATGCAGTCCCATCAGTCAATACTTCCCAATACTTGAGGTTCATTGAAAGAATAAGAAAATGTTGTTTTGATTTTCAGTTAAGAGTCTGCTTCAGCACGACAACATTCCACATGCTTCTATCAGTGTAGGGAGCCAATGCTCCGGTTAAATCAGTGTATATGATATGTCCCTGCGAATGGAGGCCTGTGAGCAGTAGAGGTACCTTGACGAGACGCGAACACAGGGTAACAGGTTGCTCCAACACTCAGAACGGATCAAGAGAGGACATGAGCTATGCTTTGCTGCCTGAACCTGACTCCTCCATGGTAAGTAAACATCCATTGTTTGGTTTGTGACTGTCAGTGACGCTTCAGTGCACTGAGCAGGTATGACTCCAAACTCTTGTAGCTGACCTGTCAATCAATTAATCCGAGACTCAGACCCCAACCTGCATTGAACCAATTAACAAAGCTCGTTTGGGCGAATTACCTGGGACCTGGGACCTGGGACCTGGGACCAGCCGGCCAGATAATTTACCCCACATAGCAACTGACTCCTGGACAGATCTGGTCTGAATCTGGCCTACATCTGGCTCAGTTCCAGCTATGGACCCGGTCCATTCCAGAGACACAAGCTGTCTGTCATGGCTTTCAGTGTTCCGCATGAATCGCTCACGTCCACTACTCACTGGGAGCCAACCCTTGCAGTGGACTTTACATAAATCTCCCAACCCCTCTGAAGCCAAGCCAAGTTTCTGACCAGAATGAGATAGGACCCGACCCGACCGTGCCTCACCGGACTTCCCTCCCTGGAGCCTCACCACAGATACGCAGGAGTATGACTCGGGTACCTTGAGATAGATGGGGTGAGGAACACAGAAGTCGGGAGAGACTTCCTTTAGCTTAATATATATTCATTTCAGTGCTGCCGGAAGTTAGCAGTTCCTGGTATTTCCCACAGCTGACATCATTATGAGTCATCAAACAGCGTGTGGTGAGCTCCAGAAATAGTAGCTTCCATATGGCTAATCTGTGTGTGTGTGGTCCTAGTTTGTGTGTTCTGTGTGTGTGTGTTGCACAATTTCTATAAATGTATGTATGTAGCATATGTTTGTGGTATAGTGAATGAACTGAATTTGTGTGATACATGTGTGAATGGGAATTTAGGTGAAGGATGTTAGTCTGTAGTGTGTTTGAATAAGAATTTAGGGGATGGATATTTGTGTGTTGCTCTGTAGTGTGTGTCGATTTTCCTGCCCTACATTTGTCAGTACACCTGTACACCTCCTGGTTTTGTCCCTATGCAAAAAAAATCCATATGCAAAGAAATCCCACTGCAGAATCATCATCTCCCACTTCACCTGTTGCTGTAACCCTCTCCTGTGTCTGCGGTGTGTGTTGTTTTAAGAGCCCACCTGCCTCTCTCTTCCTCTGAGGCTTGATAAGTGACCTGT
>NC_137909.1:21193238-21205738 GCF_963457725.1 Sprattus sprattus
CCATTGTGTTGCAAGTGGAGAGTGTAGCTGAGTGTGCAGCTACGCAAACTAAACAGCATGTGACCACTTCCAGCCAAGCAACCCACTCTGATCACTCTCTCCACTTGAGGCTCCCCCCCGCTAGTTTGGCCTAAGCTCTTCTCCCTGCTGCTTCCGGAAGGTCACGGTCAGGCATGCACACGATGATTGCAGCGTAATAGAATAGTGCAAACTCAATGCACCACTGCAAGATCCAGTGATATTCTGCAGTGACTAGTTGAGGTCTGTTGTTGGCGGTGATGGTCCCATTGGGAGAAGAGAGGAAGTCGATGATGACCTGAGAGGTCTTAGTGCCAGTAGTGTTGGGCTCTGGCCATTTGGAGTGTAGGTGGTGGGGACCCCATGGTGCTCATCACAGTTATCCAGCCACAGGTGATCCAACACTGTATGCCACAGGACACCAAGGCAATGAGCTTCTCATATCGTCCTGAGCCAGTGACAGCACAGTCCCTATCACTGTGGTTGACGTGTCACAGGTCACGAAAGTGGGGGTGGAGATGAGCCAACACTTGAGGTTAAGTAAGTCGCACTTTGAGACCACACCCTCGGCTCGTCCTTACGCAGCAGAGGGTGCTGTGGGGCTGTGGTAGCAGGGCACGGAGGGAGGACCTTCAGGTGAAGAAGGATGCCCATGAAGGAGGTGACCTGAGCAGCTAAGATGGGCTTGGGGAGTGGGGTCCTAGGTGGACTAGAGTGGAGTTATGCCACCTGCTGACAGCATGGAGAAGACACATTGTTCAGCATGGAGAGTTAGCTTGTGCTCAGATAGGAGTCCAGATAGATGCTGCACAGAAGCTTGGATACATTTGTTTTTTATAGCCATGCCATTGCAAACATAACTGATACCCACAGGTCTATTGATGCCTATTGATGCTTTGTGTAAACATTTGTAAAACCGTAGCATGCCATCCCAAAATCTGGCTAAATATTTTGGTTGAAATGGAATGATAGACTTTCCTGAGTAAACGCCAAGGGGTGTATTCCTTGTTATGACCTACAGTAGAGTACTTAAGGTTCTGGTACATTAATACTTTAACTTGAGTCTAGTGCTTGGGGAAAGATGTTTGTGATAAAAGGTGAAGAGAATGAATTGTTGCTGTGGGGGGAATATTCGAGGATATTTAAGAATGTCTTGCTCACTGAGCGAGCTGTAGCTTTTGGGTTATAGTGGGTATCCCCTTTGAGTGTGGAGAAATTGACTTATGCTGAAGGCTAGCTTTTTGTTTGCTTATGTAATGCACATACAGAATAGAACCGCTCTACATCTATTCAATCTCGACTCTTCTCTCCTCGCTCTCTCAGTGTTTGTGTGTGTGTGTGAGTGAGAGAGTGAGTGAGTGAGGGGAATATTCTCCATGTCTGATACACAGGAGATGAATTATGTGCGCTGTGTTGACCGTAAACGACCACTGGTTCCATCAAACGGCCGGCCGAAAACAGCTGTGAGAAATGGGAAGAGGACTAGCAGACCGTTTTATGCATTTTGCCTCTGTGGTACCGGCTGCGATTTTCATTCAGCTTACAGGCCTTCATTACGCACAACTAAATAGAAAACATAACTGAAAGTGTATGACATTTAAATAAAATACTACAGATTCAGAATACACGCCACAACTCTTGTCAATCTCGCACTGGGGGAGTGGCTGAGTGCATAAGTTCGCCAGCACACACCACCATCTACTGTTCCCGTCTGAAAAATTGTTCCACGCTTCGGGTCCGAATTAGTTTAATGTGCCATTCGCCCATAGTCAGTTCTCCGTCTGATGAGAAAAGATAATTCAGCCAGCCATCAATGTTAAGTGATCACTCATACTCCCGCAGCGCACACTTGGACAGTTCCGCTGGAGTTTAATTAATGCTGGGAGACTAGATTTCCGTTTTCCCCAGTGATGTGACCACTACAACCTCCCCGCAGAACATTACTGCTGCCTGGAATTGTCGCCCAGTCTCCACACACGCATCGTAAGCGTGCGGGGGAGATTTATAGGGGACTTTAGCCCGCGAGATCAGCAGCTGCAATTACTTCGCGCGAAGATCCGGGGAACAGCTAGCTGCTCAGACGTACGGTGGCCCTAAGCGTCCGTGACTGTCAACGAGGCAAATACGCCAGGGAAGGTTGCGAATTCCTCCCGGTTGTTACGGCAGAGAAGGGCTTGAGCTTGCTCGCAGGATAATGGGAAACTGCTTCGTTACGAGGAGCTGTAATTTCCAAGTGGCAGACAGACAAACGGATGGGCTTCAGTGAGAGTGCACCTGTTTCGTGTGGTTTGGAAGTCTTACACACGGGGCTCGTTTTCCTAGGCGCAAACAGACGGAGTGTGGGCTCTACTAAATACAAACCTCGCCGTGGAAAATAATAGCCTACTTGTGATATGTGTAATATACGTGAGCGCCCTTTAATCGTCGCCGCAGCCATCCTTTTGGAAGTTACAATCTTTTTATTCCCTTGCTACTGATGTTCAGCACACCAAATGAGGAACGACTGATGTGAAGTTGAGACAGCTAATTTCTTTTGAAAGTGGTGGACTAACTTACTAAAGGGATTACTGCGCCAATGACTCTTCAGAGAGTTTGACGGGACACGTAATTTGAATTAGACATAGCGTGTTATTCCGGTTGAAAAGCCTATATGGAATCAACAACTTGAAAAGGAAATACGTTTTTGTTTTCTTTCAAATGTAATATTTTTGTCTTCTTCTGGCATGCTGGGCTACAGTGACATTAGCTCCGTGTGCTCCTCATGTTGAAGCTGTTGGGTACACTAAGAGTCGACCAAACTATTCCCAAACATCAGCCTGAGGTACTGGGAAACACCTGTCAACTTCACCCGAGCCCTTGGGCTGAGTATCCTCAAGCCCGTACCTCCTGCCTATGTGATCTGCTTCATTTCTAAGTTTTCTGGAGGTAAGCCTATACAGCGTGTATATTTAAACCATTTCAGTTTTCATATTGTCTGCAAATAATTGAATTTCAGACCATGCTTGGTGTGGCGGAACAAAAGGTTACACTACTGGATTTCACTTTTTGTTTCCCTGGGGTTCATAACAAATACCCGACTCGATCTGTTCACATTTACTGGATGCGGTGTATTATCTGCATAGTTTATGTCATGTGTTTCTTGATCAGCTTTGTTCGACCAGTAGTCGCTGTGAACAGTAGACCAAAAATAATTCGCGCCCCCTGGTCTTTGGTATTTAGGCAGCAGCAGCCTAATTTTATCAGACGGCCCTGTTCGCTGTCCATGGTGCTGGAAGAGAGTCTCGTGTTAATGGTACCATTTTGCTTCTCTTAGTTGTCACAGTATACATACATGGATATATATAATTTCTCAATTTTTTTAAATTTATCTACATTTGTATCTCTCTTTACCTTCTATGTCTTTGTGTGTTTTGCAGTATGATCTGATGACACTCATACACAGCTTGATACCGCACCTGTCTGGAGTTGAGTCAGTTGACTTGAGTAGTCACAGTGTGACCAATACCTCTTGCCTTGACTTGTGTCACTGCTCAGTTCAGTCACAGCTCTCCACTGCTCATATGCTGACATGACCACCTCCAGTAAGGCCCCAAAAATCCACCAAATCAAGTGGATAATTTTGTGTGTCACTCACACAAGCGCATTATCAGAGGCAAACAGAGAGTGGTCTCTTGAGTTTTTGGTGTTGGGCTGGTCGTGGGTGCTGAGATTTGTAATTCTGTGGTCATACCCAGCTCCTCCAGAGGCACTTCTAGTCGGCCTCACGCCCTAAACAAACTCAGGGTAATTACTCTGACCACACTGATTGAGAGGAGCTGGTCAGGGGAGAGTGTAGTGAGGTTGGAAGCTGCAGTGAGACTGGAGGAAGTAAGAACGGTCTTACCCTGAGAGGAAGTGACTCTGGAATGAATCTAATCCTAACAGAGGTCAGAACCAGCCTTGGATTGGTCCAGACCAGAACCCAATCTCTACGTTGCTTTGGATAAAAGCGTCTGCTAGTTATTGTTAGCCCTTTGACGATCACCAATATGTGATAAGAATGTTGCTAACTGAAGGTTCCATTTGATGATGTCATAGAGAACTCAAGCGACTGTTATTATGAATGATAGTTAATGTAAATTCTAGATCTGTACGGTCTCATTCTGGAATTACTTGCTAAGATCTCGCTCCTTAAAGGGTTATGGAGGTGTCTGTGAGCTCAGCCACTGCTGTAAATTAGTTGAAAAGTTTGATCCTGAGAATAGGTGACTCTAAAACAGATAAGTCCCACAATAAGTAGAGGTCAGAGTTAGATTGGTGAGTAGTACGATCGGAGCTTGTTGTGGAGGAGCAGCCTGAGGTGCGTTCAAAATAGCAGACGAAGGCAAGTGTTCGCCAACGCTTTCAAATAGATTTTCGCTTGCTTTGAATTCACTTTGAACTCTATGGTCTGAGAAGGTAGTTCTCTGCGTACGAACATGGACTAAGGGTTGCCATTTAAATCAAACAATTTTGAATGTTTACACCACAATGTACAAATTTAAAAGTACAAGGAAAACACATTCGCCGAAATTGAACTGAGCCAGGCCAGATGAGAGCCAGATCCATGGCCAAGTCAGCCATTGAGAGGGCCATGGCCTGTCTGTTTTGTAGAGGGCCTGTGACAGATTGAAAGCCCTCCGCCGTGCACGCTGCTGGTGACCCCGATGCTAGCCTCTCTCGGCTGACTGAGAGGCACGTGATGGGCTACTGTTCGTTTTGTCCCTTATTCTTTCATAGGGTAATAGATGGGATAGGTTGGGGGATGGGACCCTTTCTTAATAATGTTCAAGAAATTCCTCTCTCCTCCCCCCTCAGTTCGCTGCTCTCTCTCTCTCTCTCTCTCTCTCTCTCTCTCACTCTCTCACTCTCTCTCTCTTTATGTCTATGTCATCTACCTCCCATCCCCCAGTCTCTCTCTTTTTTTATATCTCTCTTCTCCTCATGTTCATAACACACATGCCATACACACTAATTGCAGGCCTACACACAGCTGCCCCTATCCCTGAGTGATTGGGCGGGGTTGCAACACAAGGACTAAAGAGGATGAGCAAATCCAGCCTTACATAGCTCTTTCTGCACCCCTCCCACACACACACACACACACACACACACACACACACACACACACATAGAGTCCCTCAACGTCCTTCCCTATCTTTCATTGTCTCATGCTATTCCACCTCTATCATTTAGTGTCTGTGTCTCTCTCTGCTAGTCAGTCACTGTGCCCTCCATGTTCCTGACATTATTCACAGCCTCTCTTTTGACTAGAATGTTTCAGAGGCTCACTCAGTTCCTTACACTGTCCTTCAGTAGCTATCACTTCATTTTACTGCCCTCGTTCGTCTCTGCCAAGTCTTCACTAACTTTATTATTCCCTTTATTCTACACCTGTAGTGTAAAATATATATTTTTTTCCTATGAATTGCCTTTTTTAAATAGTCAGTTCCAAGGCCACCAATCCACTGGTCAATTTGTACTCTGTATTATTTAAAGTGTGCAGCAAAATGAACACTTATTTTATTATTCCAGCCCCTCTGTTCGCTCCACATGGCCTTGAGTTGTCTCACAGCAGTCCCAGCACTTCACTGTCCATCACTGTGTCCATCACTGTCCATCACTGTCCTTCACTGTCCTTCACTGTCCTTCACTGTCCTTCACTGTCCATCTGTGTCCATCTCTCAGTGCCTCCTCCTGTCCATCCAGTTCTCCAGTGTCCATCCTTCCCTGTCTCTCTTTATCTCTTGTCTTAACACTGCAGCACTTACACACACACAGACACACAGACACACACACACACACACACAGACACACACACACACACACACACACACACACACACACACACACACACACACACACACACGCACACACGCACACACACACACACACACACACATTTCTCTGTGTGTTGTTAGCATGACAGATCCTGGACCTGAGGGTATCACACAAAGGTCTGAATGTGCCTCTCTCTCACGTCAGTCTAATAGGTTTTAGTGGAGCTCTTAAGACGCCACTGAGAGCTGCTGGTTCTGATGTAATCTTTATATTTTGCTAATTGTATGGATTATTTATTATCATCCTTTATTTACACATGTATATACTCCTTATTAACTAATATTAATATTCTCTATAAAAGTCATATTAAAGGTAAATGTAGTCTGGTAGTATCAGCACTTCACTACCCATAAGCACTGTGAAGATCATATTTCACTGATATAAAACTGTGAATCAACTCCTCCTCTCTTGGAGACAAAGAACAATCTGTCTGTTAAGATCTTGAATACCTCTCTTCCAATGTTACCTTTAAATCTGACATGTAAAATATAAACTCTGCTGGTCATCATGATTTTGAATGTTTCAAGTAGAACATCCACATCAATGTTGTGGATGTGGCCCGCAAGTTGCCCAGGGCTGGCCCAGCATGAGCAGCTTTCACAGAGTGGTGAGATGTGCTGTGGGATATCATTAGCGCTGCAGCTGTGAATCACTCCTGTAATAAGATATACATCCTAATGTGCAGTGTGTGGTTGGGGAGATGACTGCCGGGGATGGTGTAAATTTAGACGTGTGTGTGTGCGTGCGTGTGTGTGTGAGTGACTGACTGACTATACGTGTGTGTAAGAGAGAGAGGTCCCTGATGAAGGCTGAGTCTTGGTCAGCAAATTGAGGGGTTGGCCCTTGGGCAGCATCAGTCGCCCTTGATTAACATGACCCTCTCCTCTCTTTTCTCATCTCTCCTGTCACCTCTTCTCCTCTCCACTCTTCCTTTCCTCTCCTGTCACCTCTTCTCCTCTCCACTCTTCCTTTCCTCTCCTGTCACCTCTTCTCCTCTCCACTCTTCCTCTCCTCAGCTCTTCTCTATTCATGCATTTCCTCCTTTCCTCTCCTCCCCTCCTCTCTCCTACCCTCCTCTCCCCCCTCTCCTCTCCCCTCCTCTTCTCTCCTCTCCTCTCCTCCCCTCTCTCCTACTATCTCCTCTCCTCTCCTCTCATCCTCTCTCCTCCTCTCCTCTCCTTTCCTCTCTTCTGTTATTTGTTTCCTTTTCCTTGTCTCTTGTCCTGACATCTTCCCTTCCCTTCCTGGCCTGCCTTCTTCTCTCCTTCTCCCCTCTTCCTCTCCTCTTTGCCTCCTCCATGTCCATCTCTCCCCCTCCTTACGTCCTTCAAGCATTCACTTCCCTCTCGCCCCTCCCCCAAACCCCAGGCGTTCAATGCTGCTGAGGCTGTGGTTGCTATGCCGCCCGCTCTGGGGCACCATGTCACTAGCATTCCACACCCCCTCCACCCTCTCCACACCCCCACCAGCCACGCCTCCCTCCATGTGCTTCATCACCGTTACTGCAGCCCACCGCTTAACATGGAGGACGTAGGCAACACAGGCGGATGCAGATCCCAGCGACCCCCTGCACGTCTGTGTGATTCTCCTTCAGTGGGTGGGGATGGGGACTGTGCTCTCCTATCTACCTCTCTGAAGTCACACATGTCTCAGGCATTTAGGCACTACAGAAGGACAGAGGACACAAACACACAGATACACACACGAACAGAGATACATACACTCACAGATAGTCACACACAGACACACTGCCACTCTCTCTCTCACACACACACACACACACACACATACATAGGAGTGAGCTACTTCCTTCCCCTAAACCCCCCACAGATGTTCCAAAATATCGTCTAAAAGCTAGGGCATTATTTCTCTCCCACACACACACACACACACAAATGCACTACAAGCAACCAAGGAACCAAACACGGAGAGGAACCATGAGACAAACAGCAAGGGGCTCCTGTACTGGATGTCTTCCAGGACAACAAGCAGAGATAAGTTGTATGCAATGTTTATTTTTTTTTAAGTAAAGGAAATGGCATGAAAGACGTAAATTATAAACAAGCAGACTGAGATCAAGAAGTGATGGAGGAGGAAGATGAAGAGTTAGAATAGAATGTATTGAGCTGCGCAACAGGCAGCAAGCACATTCAGTGTACCATGTTGAAGTATGAGGATGAGGATGAGTTAAAGAGAGGACGAAGAGGAACATCAGGCTGTGGAAGAGAGGATGGCAGGCAAGACTGGTTTGTGTGAGTGCTGACAAAGGAGCTTTTTACGTAATGCCTGTAAACACACGTTACACCAGACATCTCTTTAGGAGGGGGGGAGAGGAAGAGGCCTGTGGTTATGTGCACATCCCTGTGCGTGTGTGTGTGTGTCTGTGTGTTTGTATGTGGTTGAATGCACCCCCCTGTGTGTGTGAGTGTGTGTTTGTAGGTGGTTGAATGTACCACCCTGCGTGTGTGTGTGTCTGGGTGTGTGTGTGAGTGTGTGTTTGTAGGTGGTTGAATGTACCACGCTGTGTGAGTGTGTATGTATTTGGGGATGTAGATAGCATCTCCCAATAAAATGATCCAAACAACTCCCCTCTACTTCCCACCTCATCGTTTCCTCCCTTCATTCCCTCTCTCCTTCACATTGTATGTCTCTCTTACTCCCTCTCTCTTCCCCTATCTCTCTTTTTCCATCTCTTAATCTCATCTGCTCTCCCTGTCTCCTTCCCTCTCTCCTTCTCTCATTATCTTTTGCCATCTTTCTCTTTCTCCCTAGCTGCTTCACACACACACACACACACACACACACACACACACACACACACACACACACACACACACACAGCTATCACACTGAGACTGCACATTTCATTCAGTCCCCCCCTCTCTATAACTCGTTGGTGCTCTTTCTTCCCACACACACACAGTTTCACCCCCTACCTCTTTCTTTCTTTCTTCAGTCACAAAACACACTCACACAAACACACACACACAGACGACTTCAAGGATGGATGCAATGCATTTCCCGAATTCCCTCCCAGCAGGCGACAAGGGACCACAGCTGAGACAGTGATGGCCATATCTATTTTACAGCTCTCCTCCGTCACCCAGGCTGTTTGGATCCCTGCTTTGATTGGGCCGCCATCACAGCAGCATGCTTCGGGTCGAGTGAGCTGAATCATCCTGGCACTCTCCATGTTTGGTCCTGCAGATCCTAGACATCCGGACAGGGTGGCATCTTAAGCCTGTGTTTTTGTCCGTTGTAGTGGTGACGGGGGGTGGCTGTGTGTGTGTGTATGTGTGCGTGTGTGTGTCTGTGTGTGTGTGTGCGTGTGTGTTTGTGTGTGTGTGTGTGTGTGTGTGTGTGTGTGTGTGTGTGTGTGTGTGTGGCAATGGTGAAATGCTCAGAGGGTTGACCTTGCTTTCGGGTGTGGTGCTGGTAAAATGCTCTAAGGATTGGCTTTGTTTTTGTGTCTGAGGAGTGGGATAGATTTGTAATGGTACGTCTATAATAGAAAAAAGGCACTGGGGTTCAGTGGACAGGGAGTGTTTAGTGTGCAGAGGTAGAAACTCAATTATCTTACTGTAAATGGGTTCTGCTGTGTGTTTTGTTTCTCTCTCTCTCTCTCTCTCTCTCTCTCTCCTTCTTTCTCTCCCTTCCTCAGAAACATAGTGCTGTATAGATTTATACACTTGCTGACTTTTACAACCTATGGGGAAATTGATCAACTGTGTCTTTGCTCTGTTGTACCGCCCCTTCCCCCTCTCACCCCGTCCAATCAGAGAGGACTCTTTGAGTGATTGGCAGTGAGCTGAGTGATTGCTGTTCCTGCCCTCTATTTAAAGTCCATTTAAAAATGACAAAAGCGCAAAGCGAAGAACAAGAAATCATTTGGGTTTTGCCATTGTTCGGTGTCAGAGAGCAAATGTAATTTATTCAGTAACAATTCAGTCATCCCTTCAGGGAACCCAACGTGGCACTGAATTACAGGGTGGGATGAATTTGTGGAGAACCTGCGGTATATGTATCAAATCTGTGCAAAACTTTTATAACATGCTTCTACTGTGTATGTATGTGCCATGTGGGTATACAGTATGTGGGTGTACCTACATTTGGGTGTGTGTGTGCATACATTTGTGTGTGTGTGTGTGTGTGTGTGTCTTCGCAGCAGTGTAGCTTTGTGTCATTATAGTGAGGGTATATGTTTGTAGAGGCTGTCAAGGACATGCTGGTGGTGACCCATGGCCTTTGACCTCAGTTTCCATCGTCTAATGTATGGGCCTTAAAAGGATGGAGGTTGCGAGTGTCTTGGCAGAAGCATTCTGCAGTGTGTAGGTGACAGTTCTGCTTTCAAACATGCACAGTAGCAATCATATCATTTTACCCTCAGCTTATAGCCCCCTGGGGAATGTAAGCATGTGTGTGTGTGTGTGTGTGCACTGGGTGTGTGCGCACTGGGTGTGTGTGTGTTTGTTTAAGGGTTATATGGAAATACACTAAGGTGTGAGTATTCGAGTGTATGTGTGCATATATGTGTGTGTCTGTGTGTGCATGCATCCTTGTGTGTGTATGTGTATGTTATGTGAATGCATGTAGTTGGATCCATGTGTGTGTATGCATATCATATGTATATGTTCTCTGTATGTGTGTGTTTCTATGTCTGGTTGCCATATATGTCTATGTATGTATGTGTTTATCTGTGTGTGTGTGTGTGTGTGTGTGTATGTATGTATGTCTGTGTGCCATATATGTATATATATGTATGTGTTGTCTCTGTGTGTGTGTGTGTATGTGTATTTATGTATATAATGTGTGTATGCATGTGGTTGTTCGCTCATTTGTGCGCATATCTGTGTATTGAATATGTATGTACATACATTCATGTATGCATTGCGTACTGCCACTGCAGGAACGTACATCAGGGGATGATTCATGACCTTATGGTGTGTGTGGGCACGAGCCGCTAGCCAGATCAAGCCAGACACCTGTTTGCTGTTGCCATGGAGACAGGATGCCATTTTGTGGCAGCAGGCATGATCTTATGTTCCTCTGAGAGACACGGAGGTCACTCTGATCATGTCGGTCAATTGACTAAATAAAGAAATAAAAACATTAAAAAAAAAAGACATGCATGCAATAGGAATAGAAGTCTTGCCTTGTCATAGCAGGGGTTATATGCATGCACAATTTTGTGTGTATGGTTATGTGTGAGTGTATTCCTGTGAAATGCGTGTGTGTGCATGTCTGTCTCGCTGCGATATACGTATGTGTGTGTGTGTGTGTGTGCATAGTTACTTCCTAGTGACTATGATGGATGCTTCTCTTTTCCTCCATTCTTTCAGTGCATCTGCTTTCTTCTCCTTCTGTATTCTCCTCACCTCCCTTCCTCTTCTGTTTCTCCTCTTATCTCGTCTCCTCTCTTGCTCTCTCCTTTCTTTCTTTTCTATTCCTCTTAAAGCAACATTAACAATTTGCCACTTTTTGAGGTGTCTTTTTTATTGGAAACTTCTTTTGGTATCATCTTCAAGTTGATTTTGATGGTATATGGTCATATGAAGGACAGATAAACACGACGGTAGTTCTGACTAGCCATCCAGGATATACATTTTGTAGTTTTGTTGTTTGGGTCGAACATATGAGAAAAGCCTTCACAGGACAACAATATCGCCTAAAATATCACCAAAAGATACCAGCTAGCTAGTAAGCAAGCTTTTGTCAGTGCCAGCTGGGCTGTTGGTGGTGTTTCTAAGGTTTTTGCATGCGTTTTAGGTTGGTAGCTGGCTAGTTTGACACCAAAACTCCATAATTCTCCTTTGTGAATGTGTATGTGTGTATGTGTGTGTGTGTGTGTGTGTGAGAGAGTATGTATGCTTGCGCTCATGTGTGTTGCACTACCTAGAGGAATGTGTGTGTGTGCGTGTGTGTGTGTGTGTGTGTGTGTGTGTGTGTGTGTGTGTGTGTGTGTGTGTGTGTGTGTGTGTGAATATGTATCCTTGTGCTCAGGTGTGTTGCACTACCTAGGGAATGTATGTGTATGTGTTCATTTGGGTGTGTCTTTGGTGTGTGTGTGTGTGTGTATGTGTGTGTGTTTGTGTGTGTGTGTGTGTGTGTGTGTGTGTGTGTGTGTGTGTGTGTGTGTGTGTGTGTGTGTGTGTGTGTGTTTGTGTGTTTGTTAATTAGTGTGTGTCTTTGGTGTGTGGTGTACAATCAAGTCAAATAGCAATAAGGGGAAAATAAACATGCCTGGACACTAGCTGCTGTCCTCACTCTGTGATCAGGCACAACAGTTGAACAACACTGAACCTCCCTTGAGTTGCTCCTGGACTGGATTTGACTGGCATCTGGCCCGGGTCTGGCACTGATTTGGCAGTGCTACATCTTGTGCAAGCAAACACCTACTCCGTGATGGCAGTCTGGATGCATCATCGTGTCTTAAAGTTTGAGTAGATTTTGGCGGATTTTGTGGTAGGAAGGGGTTGTTTATGAAAAAGACTTTTAAAACACACACTTTGATGAAAACATGAAAGCGCCATGAAAGAAGGCAATCACTCGCTAATTCATTTAAAGGCTTCTTTAGTTTACAGATGCCTGCCGCAGATGTGAAATGATTTCACTTGTGTAAATAT
>NC_137909.1:21210738-21275738 GCF_963457725.1 Sprattus sprattus
ATGACATTCACGGAACAAATCCTTCAGCTGCCCTCCCGCATCCCCGAATCCAAACATTTATTTCTGTCCGGAGTAGTCGCGCACCAGCGCTGCTGTCTCTGGCTCCGTCTGTCACACCGCATTACCTCCGCTGACATCTGATGATGTCGCACAGACATGCTTTGTCATATCGCGTTTGGACCCAGTTTATGTTAAGTGTCCTTGTATTTACTACTGACTATTGTGAGATGTTGGTACTATTTTCTAAAGGAAGCTCCATGTACGCGGGTTTAAGTGGAAATAGTTCTACCTCATATGCGTGACTACCTTTTCAAATGTAAAGGGTACTTTGCGTTGCTGTGGCCATGACTGCTGCTAAGATGAACTATTCTTTGCACATGTTTTGCTTGTGTCACGATAGCCTCTCAGGTATATATGAGTTTGTGAGTCACGCTGGGCGTCTCTGGATTTCCAGATAGATGCGAACAACATCTCTGTCTCTGAGCCTCTGGCTCCTAGTGTTGATCTTCAGAGAGGATATCTAATCTAGAAAATGGTTTGTTCACCCCCAAATATGGTCAGCCTCCGAATGTATTAGTCATGATATACGCCTACTTAGGGGTATAATTGTGGGCTTCTTTGGTCAGAGTGTGTGCAAAGACATCTTGGTGACCTGGTTGGAGACATTTGAGAATATGAAAGGACGACATCCGCGCCCAATGGCTCACCCAACACTTTTCTATTATAATTTTCACAGTGCTATAGTTCTATCTTATCTGTGAATGAATAAACGTCTTTAAGATTCTCCTCCAGTGTCATCAGAGGTCATGTCTTTTGTTCAAGGAAATCGCCATCTATATTTTCAGGAGAGTTTAGCTCAGTTTAGAAACGCATAATCGGATCAAAAACATTTTCATTAATACTTTGAGTTACAAAATGTATTTGGAATATAATTAGGACTAGGTGTAGTATTTACAAGTAATAATGTGTCACAATATATTAACCTTGTATCGAAATATACACTTTTACATATTAAATACATATCCCCATATTTTGGCCATGTAGTGTTTGTATCATAGGGTTTCTATAAGGTGGGCTGCATGGCGTGCTGCTTCACCACGCGTGTTGCCCGTATTTGTTGTGGTGACAGCACACAGAATTCATTGTCTTCCCGACAAGACTTCTGCTGAACAGCATTGTGTCTCGGTGGCGTGGCCGTCCCGTGAAGCCCGTCTCCGTGCCCTGTAGTCGGTGACTTGGTGTGCGTGTTCAGTAAATAATTCAGGCTACACGTCGTGTTACTGCAACACATTCCTCACGGTGCGATCTAATTAGGAAATCCCCAGGGGACAGGCCTCAGCCACAGTCCATTTGCCTGAGCTTAGGTAATGGATGGCCTGTTTGGAGGTTATTGAGTTACGTGTGTTTGTGTGTGTGTGGGTCGGTGGGGGGGGGGGGTCCTCTGTGTGTGTGTGTGTGTGTGTGTGCGTGTGTGTGTGTGTGTGTGTGTGTGTATGTACTAGGGATGTACCTTAATTCAAGTTCGTTATTTGGGAAAGTACAAATAATGCCATGGAAACAGATATTTCTTCTATCTGAAGTACGGGGGGGGGGGGGAAGTACCTCTTTTACCATGTCTGTGCGTCAGCCGTTATGTTTCTTCAATTCGATTTTTATCATTGTGGATGTCCACATGATGAAAAAGCCCATTCTGTTTGCACCATAGGACTTTGATTTCCCCATCTAGTTATTTCATTTACTACACATTATTGAAAAGTAATTGCTATATTCTGTAGTCGCTCCCACTGAGTCAGCGGGCAGCGGGCTGAGAGATGACCCTTCTCGGCCATCCCTGCAGGGAAACTCTCACATCCAGGAGGAGGAGGCATCATGAACTGTGGTAGCTGGATTTCTTTCAAACCCCTACAACCTAGTCATCAAAATGAAACTTAGAACCTCTAGTTTGTAATTGTTTGTGTTTATTTCCTCCAGTTAACAAAACAAAGTTGAAATATTGAAAAGAAACCAATTATGTTTTACCTCGTCAATATGAATGTGGTTAAGATGTAATATGCTGTATGTATCAGCCATAGGTTTCATGGTTATTTAAACAGGCAGCAACAAGCTCAAGTGACCATGTGAAGATAGCAATGCTGTCTATGGCTGTAACGTAGTATTTCACATTTCCCTAGCAAACTACAGTCGTTGACACATCAAGTTTCATTGGAATTTAAGATTTTTCCTTTCAACTGAAAGATGTTTTTTTTATATCATTACTGTAAATAGTTTCTATTTCCAATGCAAAACAGAATATTTAGATTTTTTCAGTTTCTGATTGTTCAGTGTCCTCCAGTTAAAGGGTGGTGGTGGTGGGGTACGGACAGCTCATACAACTTAAGTTTAGTTTAGTTTAAAATTAGAATAAAAGGATGAAAGGGATCTTTAAAAACCAGTCCTATTAAGAATCCTGTGTGTGTGTGAATGTGTATTTCAATGTGTGTGTGTGTCTGTGAATGTTTGTTTCAATATGTGTGTGTGTGTGTGTGTGTGTGTGTGTGTGTGTGTGTGTGTGTGTGCATATTGGTAAATTCACACATAGAACCTTCCTCCTCGCAAATGGCAATTATTTCTCCTCACATAATGCACTGTGTCACCCTTTCCTGAGAGTCTCCCTCCTTGACTCATATGAACGACAGATCACCAGATCCCTCTCCACGTTGGTTACGGCAGACGACGGACCCTGGTGGGCCTCTTGGGAGAGACGAGCACACCAACCAGTTTGTGCCGCTCCTCCAGCCCAGAGCGCGGATCAATTGATTACATTTGGGCACTGGACAGGATTAGATTAAATCTGTCTGATTTGATTCCAGCGGGTAGGTACATAGCACTCGCAGACAGCCCATCTCATTGGCCCAGACGTCTGTGCTCAGAAAGGGGGGAGAGATGGAGAGGAGGTGAGCTGTGAAATGAAAGGGGTGGTTTGTGGAGGGAAGGGAGGTGGTGGACTATGTGGATGATGTTGGCCGGGGGGGGGGGGGGGTGAGGGGAGCGGGGGGGTCTGTTATGACCAGCTGCCCTCTACGTTGTGCTGACAAAAACATCAAAGCAGAAAGACACATTGGTTGAATAATATTAAAGAAGAACCAACTTGGATGAGGGTGTCTGTGTTGGTGACAGAGGATCAGTGGCTCAGTGTGGTTCAGTAACTGTCTGTTGGTCTGTACAGTGTGTGCAATTATGTGTGTGTGTGTCTATGTGTGTGTGTGTGTGTGTGTGTGTGTGTGTGTGTGTGTGTGTGTGTGTGGGGGTGCAGGTACAGATGTGATAGAAGAGTGCACTGAGTTCTTGTGTGTACTGTATGTGTGTGTGCATGTGTTTCCATCTATTTCACCTTCAGCTCCCACTCCCCGACAGGACGAGGACAGGACATTACCCCCGATCAGTGTGTTTAGCTGAAAAAGCCTTGACTCATTATCATCAGGCACTGAAGTGCAGCGGCGCGACCCTATTTATCTTCCCCACTCCCTGGTGAGCTGCTTCGCTTCACAACGTGTTCCCGCTGTCCCTCTTCATAGCCTTGCACAGGGGCCGTGCTGTACATTTCAATGCGTCCACTCAACACTGCGCAGAACACTGCACACTGCTAAGTCTATGGCTCTAAGTCTAAGTGATTCTTCATTTCTGTGAGATGTGAGATTCTGTGTGATTTTGTGTGATCCTCAATGATGGATGTCCCATCTGACAAAAAAAAAAAGGTTTGATTGGTGACTGTAATAACTAAACTGATGGTGGTGATTTTTCTTAGAGTTTTTTTGCCTGCAAATATACTCTGAATGAAGGGTGCAGGAATGGCAATGAACATTTTTTCCCAAATAAAAGTATTTAGCCAAAAAATGAATTGCAGGAGATTGGTCAGCCTGGAGCACCGCCACCCACTGGTGTGAATGGAGCATCAGAAAAGCACCACGAAGACTGGGAGTAGATGGATCCTTGCTCAATAACATGGACAAGCACTACTACACACACACACACTCTACACTGATGAGCACATTTGTCAGGTCGCCATGGCATTTGAGCAAGGTGCAAGGGTCAGTCAGCTGTGCCTAGAGGTCATGCTCCCATCGCTTGCTGCCATCTAAAAGGTCATGACCTCGCCCCAACAAATCAGATCTCCACCTCCCCCGTCCATTTGTTTATCTTTCTGCTCTAGCACTTTGTCTTTTGTATTGGTACATTTTTGAAGTTCCGCCCAGCCTCCCTATCTGTGTTTGTGTCCATCTTTGGTCGATGCTATCGTTCCCACCTTTTTACCCTTCATTCACCATGATCTGACCTGCCACCCCTCCTTCTCTCTCCCCGCTACATCCTTCTGTCTTCTTCTCTCTACTGTAACTCTTCCTCTCCCCCTCTACTAGCCCTGCCACCCTTTCCTTTTCTTCTCTTCATCTTCCTCTCTCGCTCCTTCTTCCTCTTCATCATTCATTCCTCAATGTTTTCCTTCCCGGCCATTCTCTTCAATCACTCTTTGTCTACATCATCATATTTCCTCTCTGTCTACTTAAGACCCTTGTCACATTCACGCTTTTCTTCTGTCTTTCTTTCATTCTTCCTTCATCCCTCCTTTCATTCCATCTCCTTCCATGAAATCTTCTTTTCAGATGACATGAAACAGTAACTGTGTAACTGGTTGATGGTGATTTAAGTAGATGAGAACCATGAACATAACAGTGTTGTAACAGTGCTGGTGAAGTCGTGACTACTTTGTAATTACAAGGATACCAATGGTGCATTTGTTTGCCTTTGCATTGAGCATAATTACCTCCCTCTCTCTCTCTCTCTCTCTCTCTCTCTCTCTCTCTCCTCTCTCTTTCTCTCTCTCAGGGTGTTGATGGAGAGGATTTCGAATGACAGCCGGGACAGTGGTCATCACAGGAGGAATTTTAGCAACAGTTATCTTACTATGTATCATTGCTGTACTGTGCTACTGTAGGCTGCAGGTAAGATACCTGTCCCCATCTCCCTCAAACGCACACACCCATAGTCACACACACACAGTCACACACACACACACACATACACACACACACACACACACACACACACACACACACACACACACACACACACACAAACACACACACACACACACACACACACACACACACTGTCAGGGTGTGCTGTAAATAGGACCCAAAAGAAGAGCAGACAGGAGTAAGGAGAAAAGAGTTTGTTAATGAACCAGGCAAATGGCAGAAACACAAGGGCAGACAAGTAATCTTCAGGCAATCTAAAGTCAAATACCAGGCAGACAAGCAGACAGGGCAAACCCATGAAACAGCTGGCAAGAGGCAGGCAATGGTCATTAAACAGGCCGACATGAAACAGACAGAGGTACAGGCAGGTCGCAGAATAACAGAAACAGGCAAAAGGGGGGGGGGGGGGGGGACAAAACAAAAGGCTTCGGTACCAACAACCGTGGCTTAGTCCATAAATCAGTCAAAAGCAGCAGAACAGAGTCAAAAACACTGCAGAACAGAGTCCTGGCGGAGAAAGTCCAGGTCCAAACATAACTGGATTTGTGGCTTAAGAATATCAGTGTGCTAATCTAGCGACGACAGCAAGGCGAGACAGGGTTAAAAACAGTCCCTAATGAGGCGAAACAGGAAACAGGCGAGTTCAGCCTGACAGGGCCAATGGTGGAATCCAGCACGGACCCCGGAAAAGTGTAGACCCAAATGAGAGGGTAAAAAACAGGGCTAGGAACTGGAAGTGCTAGGTTGACCCACACACTCACAGATAAGCATGCACAGACACAAAGACATACACAAACTGCCCTTGACATCCAACACTCTCACCCCTGCACACCTATCCAAAGCACATTTTCCCTCACACATTTAACTAACTCTCATTCATGCATAGCCTACTTGAATAGTCCCCCAACACACACACACACACACACACACACACACACACACACACACACACACACACACACACATACACACACACACACACACACACACAAAAACCAGCAAGAAGTACCCTTATGCTTTTGTATCACGTAATTCCCTACTTGCCTCTTTATCATCCTGTGTGTGTGTGTGTGTGTGTGTGTGTGTGTGTGTGTGTGTGTGCCAGGCCATACTTGTCACACACGACATGCGTGAGTAGACCTGCTCTTGTCCAAAGTGGCGGTTTACGGTGTTGCTGTCCACACAGGCACACACAGGGTGTTTGAGTGGAGAGATATAGTGTGAAGAGAGAGAGAGAGAGAGAGAGAGAGAGAGAGAGAGAGAGAGAGAGGATATGTTGAGACCATTTGTGTGTGTGTGTGAGAGTGAGGGTGAGAGAAAGAGAGATAGGGGAAACATTGAGGGAGAGTGTAAGAGAAAGACAGAGAGAGAGAGAGAGAGGGAATACATTGAAGGAGAGTATGAGAGAGAGAGAGAGAGAGAGAGAGAAAGAGAGAGAGAGAAAGTGAGAGAAAGAGAGAGAGAGAGAGGGAATACATTGAAGGAGAGTATGAGAGAGAGAGAGAGAGAAAGAGAGAGAGAGAAAGTGAGAGGGGATACATTGACGGAGAGTGTGAGATGGCTTTTAGAGACTGGCTGCTCAGCGCCATCTAATTAAAACTCCATCCATTCCAATTTCACTCAGCTAGCCACCGCTTGGGCTCTGCTCTTCTTCAGTCACGTAACAATGCAGAGAGACAACGCATATCTCTCTCTATCCCTGTCTCTCCCTCTCTTCCTCTTTCTCTTCCTCTTTCAAGCGCACATACACATACACACACTCACACACATACACACACTGTGCTTCTCTCAGCCTCATTGCCAAGCCCTCTACTCAATTCAATTAACTTTACAAGCACGACCTAGTTTAATGCGCGCCAAACAGTTTCCCCTGCATTTAATTTCACATTAAACGTTTGAACACTCTAAACCCAGAGATGTTAATACTGCAGGACCCCCCCACCCCCACCCCAAAGAAAAGAAACAAAAAACAAAAACAACGACCAAACCAAAAACACAGCAGTGACCTCTTCAACTCTTCTGCAACTGTAATGATCATGAGGCGAAGTGATTATGATGTACGCGTTTGAATGAATAGGTGTGATTGTAAGACTCTTATGGAGAAAGGCCACAAAGTGACTGAAACAGCTGGGCTAGTTTATTTCTCAACAGTAGGACTTTAATGCAGGGTAGAGTGGAAGCCAATGGCAAGACAAAGAGGAGGATAAAGCCACAGTTATAGCACTGTCAGCAGTAGCATAGCTCTTAGCGCTCAGCTAAGTAGTTTAGTTCAGTGCATAGGAGGTCTGATTTATAGACCAGTGCCGCCCTCCCCTCATCCCTGTAAATGTAATCGTTTCCTATCTCCTCCCCTCTGTGGGTCTTCCTGGGTTTGTGTTGAGTGGATGTATGAAGAAAATGACTGTATGTTCATGGGCTATAACGTCATGATCTCAAACTGCTCTCTCTCTCTATATCTCTGTCTATCGCGCTTTCTCTGCTTTCCCGCCCACCCCCCCTTTCTACCTCTCTCTATCTTTCTCCCTCTATCTCTCCTTTGCTCCTGTCAGTATTATTGCTGTAAGAAGGAGGAGTCGGAGTCGGAGGAGGAGGAGCCCGACTTCGCCGTGACGTCCCGCCTCCCGCCGGTGCACTCCAACCACAACCTGCTGGCGGCATCGGCAGCCACGGCAACGGCCACCCACGGCATCGGGGTCGGCGGCGGTGGCGCCATAGCCACGGCCAATGGCCCAGTGGCCCTGTTCACGCCCCCGGTGACGCGCAAGCTGACGCGCTCGCACACCTTCTGCCCGTCGTGCACGTCGCGCTACGAGCTGCCCTTCTACCTGCAGCCGCCCGAGGGCCTGCGCAACGGCGGCGAGCGCCTCAGCTACCGTGCAGTGCAGCAGCAGGAACTGCAGCTGCCCGTGGAGATGCCCGTGCCTAGGTACGCACACCCTCAAGCCTTGCACCCGCAGCCCATGCACCCACAGGCCCTGCACCCGCTGGCATCGGCCAGCAAGCTCAACCTGACACGATCCGTCACCATGCGCGAGATGTTCACGCGCAGCTGCAGCATCAGTACGGACGTCTAGCACTGGACCTAACTGAATTGGACCGAACCGGATCAGAACACGACTGATTAGTTCAACTGGATTGGGCCGGTGCTGAGGCAGTTGTGGGGTTGGGGGTGTGACTGAAAGGTGCCATTTTTTGGGGGGGGAGAACTCTGTCTATGCAGAGATGAACCACGTTGCACCAATCAGACATCTCTTCCCTTTGTGTCTTCTGCTCTCTGTGGACATCATTAGGAGTATCGCTTTGACACGGTACCTATCAGCTTCTCCCTGTGTCAGAGGCTTCGGAAGGGTGGGGTTAACTTGGACGAGGGAGCAAGTAACTTCAGCCATGTTGCAGTCTGGCCTTCAGAGGATGAGTTCAAGCTGCTAAAAGGGTGAAGGGAACATACAGGATCTGAACAAACCTTTTTTGGGTTTCTTCTCACCCCTTGTACCACCTTGGAGCCTCTTCACAGGACCTCCAAAGCCTGTGCATGAGGTACTGTACATCTATTCAAATCCCACTCAATATGGGAGATGTTTTGGAATCGCACACCCACATAACAAAGAGGTTTGCAAAAGAGTTTTTTTTTTTTTTTAAGCCAGAAATATATAAAGTTGGGACCAGCTTATTTGGTGTCATGGAAAGGAGGTAGGCAGGTGACCCTGTCCTTTTCCCATGTGGGCCCTGTTAAGCACAGTGGTCAAGCCTGGGATTGAGGACTGACCTCACACGCTTTTTGACCATATCCTGAAGGAAAAAATGGGCTTTTTTGTAAGATTCTTTTGGCTTCTGGGATGGGTGAAGGCGAAGCATCTTACAGCTACCAACCTGACATTTCTATACACTGGAGAGTTATACCGTAGCTACTTGGAGCTCTCGGGTCCTTGCAATAATAACATAGGCAATGATTATACATGAGCAGACAATGTGTGATCAAACGTTTTTTTTATATAGGATTCATGGTTATTCATTTGTGGGCAACTATTGAGTGTTACAATTACTATTTAAGTATAGACTTAAAATAACCAGTTGATATATATTTCTCTCTGAGCTGTTTAGTTTTGTTTCGCTTTGTTTTGTTTTCTATTTGTTTGCTTATATTATTTACTCTGGAATTAATGAATCTCAGCTGTCTCCCTGCTGCATAAATCAGCATCTTGAAAAAAAAAAAAAACTGAAACTGATATAGTTTTTTCTTAGTGTGGCTTTGAATTGTCCCTTCCTGCTCTCCATCCGTTTTTCTCCCCCAAGGCAAAGGGATGACATTTATCTGAAGGGCTTGGAACATTACAGTATCTTTCTCCTCTGAACTTCGTTGTCGTTGCTGGGAGGAGAATTCTTCTCTCTCGGACTGACTCGATGGAAAGACGACCATCTTGCGATGTGTTCACCACGCGTTCATTTACCCCTGGCTTTGGACCTGCACACTTTTTTTCCCCCCAGCCGACGTTACCTCAGCACTGATGATCGGGAGCTTACTGCGTTGCTGCTCTGTTTCAACTCAACCCCACCGTTTATTACTGAGATTGATTCCCGCCCCACCCCACCCCGCTCCCTCCTGTTTGCACACATAGACGGTGAGTTGGGGAGGATTACCAGGTTCTCCCTGATCGTGATTGTGTCATGTGCCCTGACAAGCTTGCCACCATCTTCACTCCCAAACGATCCACACCTCGACTTCAACAGAACCCATGCAGTCACACATGAACATATAAAGAATCATATACATACATAATGTAAGACCCCCCCCCCACACACACACACACTCACACACACACATACAAATCCAGATGTTTTCTTTTAACAGGAACTTTGACAACATATTGAGTTTTGTTCTTGTGAAACAACTGTATGAAAAAAGTATACAGTGCCCATTGTTGTTATTTCTTATTGTTCTTATTATTGATATGATTCTCATTATTATAATCTGTGTTCATCTGAATCTTTGCTGCGTTGTTTTATCTCAGTATGCAAGATGCTTTCAGCTTTCAACGCGTTCTATTCTTGTGTTCCTGTTCTGAGGTGATACAAGCCTTTTACTGTCATTGGTTTCAAGTGTACCAATAATGAACACGGTGTTGTTAATAAAAATTAAAAGGCTGAAAAATCCGCTTGTTTCTTTGCTTTTGATAACTGCAGACCTGAAGTGCTACTGATGAAAGAAACACATCAGAAACCACCAATCAACTGGGACTCACAGCTCATTCATACTGGGCCACTCCAAAAATGAAAACAAAAGTGATCTCTTTGACCGAAGTGTTTTTTAACAGTAATTATTTTTCAAGGGCATGTTATTTGGCATTTGAGTAATACACCATCATGTGTGATGTATGAAACAATTTAAAACAGCAGCTTTCATTTGATGAAAGAAAGGTCCCCTTCACTGCTCTGTAAAAATAGACTTTAATTAAATAATGAAATCCTTTAATTTACACCAAAATCATTCATCTGGGGCCTGTACAGAGACTTGGTAACACAATTTCACAGCTGCAGCTCTTTGTCCTTTTTTGTATTTGATGGAGAGGAGAACAGAGCCTCCCCTAGTTCGCCGAGCGAGAGGGATCACTTGTCATCGGCCGAACGCCAGTAATCACATCTGACCCTCGGCTGAACTCTAAACGGCCGCGCTACAGACAGGCAGCACTGGCGCTTATTGAGGTATCTTTCACCGCCCTCCCACACACACACACACACACACACACACGGGTGACATAGAGCTTCAGAAATTCTACCCTCCCCTAGGTGCATTTTAACCCATCGCTAGGTGAGCCATATAAAAACTCTCTGTCACCAGTCCAGGATATTCAGCCAATAGAAAAACAAATCTTTAAGCCAGGAGAGGAAAAGAAACAATATCCCTGGCCAATTTGATAATGTCACCCAGACCTTGATGCTGTCCAAATGTCTGGGATAAGCACATGGCCCTACTGTTTTTCTGGGTGCTCCAGTAGCTCGACTGGTGGAACATTTTGACGAGACCAAGGTCATGGGGTTTAAAGCGCACGCCGTTTGATCATAAAATATATGTCACCTCAGAAAAAAAGCTGATGATAAATAAATGCTTGTAAATGTCGCAGACCGGTGCCTGAATTCAAGTCAGACCATGTCCAGGGGAGGGTAATAATCTGGAGCATGACTTGGAGCAAATAGCTGCAGAAGCACAGAGTGCTATCTCTTTATCATTCTAAACAGGATGAAGGAAGAGGAAGAGAATGCATTCCTATGGGAATTATGAAGTACATGGCTGTGCTCATTTACATGTGTGTGCGACACGTGTGTGTGTGTGTAAGCTCACAGTTTTAAAAATTGAAAGAAAGTGGGGAAATATTTGACAGGCGTAAAGTCTTCAAGGACATAATCACTTCCTGTGCATCCAGCTTAGCTAGCAGAGCCTGTGAAGATGTATTGATGCTTTATGGCATGCTTTGAGTTATTCCACTCCCTGGTGACCATTCCAATCTCACTGTCCATCTCTCTTACTCACTATCTGTCTGTCTCTTCCTCAGCATCGCTCTCTCTCAATCCTTTTCTTTCTCTCTCAATCTCTGCTCATTTCTTCATGGATCTGTCAATCAACCTCTCTCTCTAGCCCTCCTTTTAAGTTTATCTCTATCTCTCTTCTCATTTCTGTGCATTTTTGCAGGTGCATCTATCTCTCTCTCTCTCTATTTCTCTCCCTAGAGTGGGGAGGTGAGGGGTGTCAGACAGGATGGTTTATGATGTTTGGCTGTAATGTCAGAGAAAGGCTGTTCAGATGCTACACAGAGGGGTAGTCCATCATGAATTATAAACGTGACAGAATGCAAACCAGCCCTCACACCACTTCTCTCAGCTTCCTCCTCCGTCTCTTCAGGGAACCAGGGACGCACGTCCAGTCAACGGGGCATCCCAAAGTAGACACATGTGGCAGGGGGGGGGGCATCAGTCCATGTCATTTTATACCACCAAGTCATACTCTTACCACGGAGAGAATCTTGGGTGACCTACATGCCTTTTTTTCAAAGTTTAAAATTATGTTTATGGCTTCTTCTGATAGACGACAGAGTAGCTTGTAGATCTGCTGGACAACTTAAAAATGGTTGAACAGATGCCAGTGACAGTTAAAAGTCCATTCAAGCATATAACCAGCACACACACACACACACACACACACACACACACACACGCACACACACACACAGGCAGATAGTGGGTACACACATATATGATGTAGTAGGTGAATGATAACACACACACTCACACACAGACATATGCAGGCTGGGGTGTCTGCCTGCCATGGAGCCATTACCACATGTGTTGCTGATCCCTAAAAGAAGGAGGACCAGAGCCTCTGTGAATTTTTCATCCTCTCTTCTCTCATCTCGTCTCCTCTTCTCTTCTCTTCCCTTCTCTTCTCTTCTCTTCTCTTCTCTTCTCTTCTCTTCTCTTCTCTTCTCTTCTCTTCTCTTCTCTTATCTTATTTTATCTTCTCTTCTCTTCTCTTCTCTTCTCTTCTCTTCTCTTATCTTCTCTTCTCTACTTTCTTCTATTCTATTCTATTTTCTCCTCTCCTCTCCTCTCCTCTCCTCTCCTCTCCTCTCCTCTCCTCTCCTCTCCTCTTCTCTCCTCTTCTCTTCTCTTCTCTTCTCTTCTCTTCTCTCCTCTCCTCTTCTCTCCTCTCTGCTCCTCTTTGTGTGTCGGGGTATAAATAACACATGGCTCAGGAGGGCCGGCAGAATGGTGGAGGGAGCAAACGAGGAGGGGAGGGATTTTTTTTATTATCATGCCTGCCTTTTTTGCCTTAGCCGAGTCCTGTTTCCCTTTTCATATTGCTCAGTGAACCATCTCGCAGACAGCTCTTTCCACTCCTATGCCCACTGCGAGGGCTCCAAGACGGCACACACTCATCGCACTGTAGTATCTCAGTGTGTGTGCCAGGGCTGTTTTGTGTCTCTGTAAAGAGAGGGTGGACTTCACTTCACTTCACTCCAGCTTGGTCCGGTTGGCTGGTGCTACTGACCTGGTGGTCAACTCCACTGAAAGACTGACTCAGAACCAGGTGAAGAATTACACTTAACAAAACTCAACAGTTGCTTCATTTTTATTCATTTTAATATTGACAGTGGATAAGACGGGCGACAACAGAGGGGTTTGCATAAATGCTTACAAGAACAGTGTATTAACATTCAGTGTCAATTGACTGGTGTGGTGGTGGGCAGCTGCCAGCTGGTGTGGCAGCAGGACATGTCAGTCAAATATATGGGCCATTCTACCGAATTGGTGCAAAGTAAGGTCGGAAATATTTTGATTTTTTTTATGTTTTATTCCCAAAACTTTGTCCGTATGTATATTGTACCATATCTAAAGTACACTTATCTAGTAAAAGAACAGTCAATTTTTATATTGTATTTTCAGAATGTGTTGGAATGTTTTTCCTCTTCCAAAAATTGTCACTACCGAAACATCACATTTACTATAGTAAAAAAGTATTATTATTGACCTGTTCAGATTGTGTTTCCTTCCCTTCTCTGAAGAGTATTTTTACAAATATTTCTTGAAGGTTTTCACAATGAAATCCATAAAAATGAATTTTTTACCAAATTTTTAAGTTCAATTTATACAATTCATCAAAATCTAAGTGCAATATTTCTTTGTAAAATGCAAAATACTGATCATATTGATTCCAGAGTTGTTGATTGATGAAATTGAACATACATTAATCCAATCAGTATCATAACATTTTAGTTGATTACTCAATATACTTAATTTTTTACAAAACATCCTGTGTTTCGGTAGTGCTGCACTGTTTCGGTAGTGACATCCAGTGTTTCGGTAGTGACTGCACTGTTGGATGGATGTTCATTTCTCTCCCAAAATCTTCCAAAAGGTGCTCTGGGCCACCCTTTAGTCCGCACAACACATTTATTTAAAAAATTATCGGATTGAACTACTTACCATTTCATTTTGTCACTACTGAAATCATCAGGTCACTACCATATGTTTCGGTAGTGACTGTTTCGGTAGTGACAATTCTAGCTAATTTTAAGCATAAATAAAGAATTCTAACAAGCACACTGCATGCAAAGACATCTTTGAAGAGGTGAACACACATACAAACATAAGATTTTCCATGAAACCCCAAAAGGTTTAGTTAATTGAAGAAAACATGCGTTTCGGTAGTGACAATTCTTAAGGTTACACGTCGATTTTCAGACTTTGGAACACATTTATATAAAAACTATGGGATTTAGCTACTTACCATTCAACCATGAGGGTCAGAGATGCAGTGTCACTGCATGGTCAAAAATGCAGAGTCGTGGCTAAAACACAGGCTCAGCCAATGGACTAAAACTCTTGTGTTTCGGTAGTGACATGAAAACTAGGGACATGATTTTTTGAGTATAGAAAATTGATTTAAAAATTAAACCCACAATAAATCTAAATATTCCAAGTTCTGTTTCAACCCAATCATAAAGATCTTTGAAATTAAATCATTGAAAAAAATCTAAAAAAATTGAAAAGTGTTATTTAAAGGCATTGAAATTTAGATGTCAGGGTTGGGGACAGCTACTTCCCAATAGAAAGTACCCTATAAATGATGATTTTGTATATATTTAGCTTATCACTATCTCATGTAATGCATTGGGTTTATATAGACCATAACATTTTCTAATTAAATATCTATGCCTAAATACCTAATTGTTTTGTAAATAGTTTTTATTGTTGAGGGACTGCATATTACACGAATTCGGTAGAATGGCCCATATAGTGTGTGTCTCAACAGCCTTCAAACAAAACCAGCAAACAATGATAAATAGATTCTACTCTCATGTTCTCGTAAAGTGAACATTTTTCATTTCAGAGTGTGTCGTCTCCTCTTTCTTTCTGTGACTGTGATAACTCCTGTGCCATCACTTCTGTCAGGATATCTATTAACTTCCTGGGTAAAATATGCTATATGGCATGAAGCCCAGCCTCACGCTTCCGAATCCGAACATGCGCTGCGTATGCCCCCTCTGTGAGTCTGCTTAACAGGACGTGAAGTTCCCCTATCCCAAGTTTGCCTGTTGTCCTCAGCACACCTCTTTTACCTCCAGCTCGGATGACTCATTTATCCTGCTGCAACTGCCCCTACCCTCACCCCTCCGCCCCCACCCACCCTCTGCATCCCTTCACGGGGCTATAAGTCGTTCATTCAGCATGTGGCTCTGCCCTCAATGACTGACTGAGACCTCGGCTGCATCATTCTCAAATTGCCCTGCGCGCAGTTATTGAAGAGACTCACGACAGCAGAACAGCAAGGATGAAGGGCTCTGGACTGTGCATTGGAATGCAATAATGGAGGAGGGAGGTTCATGAACGGCACTATTAGCGTTATATTACAACACAGGCGTACAGCAGCCTCATGCAAATATAATACTCCAAGGACATCTCATTACCATATCCAATCCATATTGGCAACAACCCATCAGGGCCATACATGAAATGGGATCCAATAAGTATCAAATAGTACAGAACAGTCCACTTCATGGCATAGAAATACTCATGATCAAGATATACAAGGCCTCATACAAAAGTTTTGCTTCAGCTGTTTTGTCATGCAATTGCTGACAAGCCTTTTAAATGTCTTGCCAAGAACTTGTAAAGGTGTTACTTAGGACTTTAAAAGGCTATCAGTTGGAGAGTTTCATAGGCAAATTATAGCACTTTTAAAACTTCTGTCAGAGTTAAGTGAGGGGTTGAAGACAAGTAAAGACATTATAAGGGTTCTAAGAACTTTTTGTGATGATATTGACTGACTGAAATATTGCATAGTTCAAGGTGTGAACCACAAAACATTGTGTCTACGGCAATGAGTTGGTTTAGTACTGTATACTCACTAGGTTATGAATGCAGTAAGCCTGCAATACTATTGTAGTGATTTTTGGATGGCAGGTTAGTGGCGCCATCTGTTGGTTAGAAGTGGCTTAACTGTTCTGTCTGTATTTTAATCAGAGAAGAAATTTGCTTCAGTAGCCCAAAGGCTCTCATATACGTTTAATTTCTGTAGAATATAATTGCCTGTTATTCTTGAAAAAGCACCTTGAAAAATTTACAAATTTAGTCAACGTTAGGGAAGTAAAATCTTTGATTGAAGTTCCCATTAACTTCCGCTTAAAGTAAACCAATCAAATTGTATTTCCTATGTTAATACAGCAATTAAAAACCGAAATAGTAGGCAGGAGTTTGTGAGTGTACAATTTATTTTAAACCTCAAACTGTGGGTGATTTGTCCCATGGCGACAGTAGACACTTAAATAGCACACATGTTGAAATCTAGCACTGAGTATGGTGGGATAGATAATATGGTGCAGCAATATCTACAGCAGCGGAAAAAATCACATAGCTTACTCATTAAGGCTGCCGAACAATCCGAACAAATTAAATTTGATACAGTCTTTTGTTACATACAGCCGCAGAAAAAATTAAGAGACCACTTATCAGTTTCTCTGGTTTTACTATTTATTGGTATGTGTTTGAGTAAAATGAATATTTGAATGAATAACTATAAACTCTTGACAACATTTCTACCAAATTTTAAATAAAAAATGTGTCATTTAGAGCATTTACTTATTAAAAATGACAATTGGTCAAAATAGCAAAAAAGATGCAGTGTTTTCAGATCTCGAATAATGCAAAGAAAACAAGTTCATATTCATTTTTAAACTACACAATACTAATGCTTTAACTTAGAAAGAGTTCAGAAATCAATATTTGGTGGAATAACCTTGATTTAAAATCACAACTTTCATGTGTCTTGGCATGCTCTCCACCAGTCTTTCACATTGCCGTTGGGTGACTTTATGCTACTCCTGGCGCAAAAATTCAAGCAGCTCGGCTTCTTTTCATGGCTTGTGACCATCCATCTTCCTCTTGATCACATTTCAGAGGTTTTTTAATGGGAATTGGGCTGGCCATGACAGGGTCCTGATCTGGTGGTCCTTCATCCACACCTTTACTGGCCTGGCTCTGCGGCATGGAGCATTGCCCTGCTGGAAAAAACACTCCTCAGAGTTGGGGAACATTGTCAGAGCAAAAGGAAGCAAGTTTTTCTTCCAGGACAACGTTGTCCTTTGCCTGGCTGAGGTTTGTAAAAGACCATAAGGATTGAACCAAAGCGGACTGGAGGTCATCTTCTAAGTTCATCTTCTCTGATGAGTCCAATTTTCAGCTTTGCCCAACACATGGTCGTCTGATGGTTAGACGGAGACCTGGAGTGGCCTACAAGCCACAGTCTTGCACCTACTGTAAAATTTGGTGGAGGATCGGTGATGATCTGGGGGTGCTTCAGCAAGGCTGGACTCGGGCAGATTGGTCAATGTGAAGGACGCATGAATCAAGCGAGGTACAAAGTTTTCCTGGAAGAAACCCTGCTTCCTTTTGCTTTGACAATGTTCCCCAACTCTGTCTCTGTTTTTTTTCCAGCAGACAATGCTCCATGCCACACAGCCAGGTCAGTGAAGGTGTGGATGAAGGACCACCACATCAGGACCCTGTCATGGCTAGCCCAATCTCCAGACCTGAATCCCATTTAAAAGCGGTGGAATGTGATCGAGAGAAAGATGGAAGGTCATAAGCCATCAAACAAAGCCGAGCTGCTTACATTTTTGCACCAGTAGTAATATAAAGTCACCCAATGGCAATGTCAAAGACTGGTGGAGAGCATGCCAAGACACAAGAAAGCTGTGAATCAAGGTTATTCCACCAAATATTGATTTCTGAACTCTTCCTAAGTGAAAACATTAGTATTGTGTTGTTTAAAAATGAATATGAGCTGGTTTTTCTTTGCATTATTCGAGATCTGGAAACACTGCATATTTTTTGCAATTTTGACTAATTGTCATTTTTCTGCAAATAAATGCTCTAAATTACAATATTTGTATTTGAAATTTGGTAGAAATGTTGTCAGTAGTTTATAGAATGAAACAAAAAATGCTAATTCTACTCAAACACATACCAATAAATATTAAAACCAGAAAAACTGATCATTTTGAAGTTTAATTTGTTCGGATTCTTCGGCAGCCTTAATGAGTAAACTGTACATCTGTATGCTTGACTTAATTTTTGGAATTTTTCAACAATATAATACAACGGTTTGTATAAATACAAAGGTTTGTTTTGTTTGGGTACCATCTCACGTGGCAGCAGTAGAGGGTTATGAAGTTGCAGATCGTTGCAGAGTAGCTCATAAAACGAACGTACATATATGACCATTTGAGGTGCCATTGAAAATATAACAATTATTGACTAGGGTTAGATATCAATAATTAAAGCATTATAAACAATTTATTTCTAAATAAACGTTACAGAGATTAGACATTAGGGTACACAATTGTGTAATCTGTAAACGCGGGTGATCACAAGGAGGAAGGGTAGGCTAGTAGGCCTAGAGCACATGTGTCAAACTCAAGGCCCGCGGGCCTGATCAGGCCCGACAAGCTATTTAATCTGGCCCGCTAGCTCCTCAGAATGTTGCAAAAAGTTCCATTGATTTGAATGAGCAACGATGAAATTTTATTTGGTTTCCCTAATTTTACCTCAGGATTAATAAAGTATCCATCTTTTTATTTATCAGAGCTTGTCTGCCGCGGCCGCTGGTATGTCGAACGCACCACAAATACTGCAAGTCCCACAATGCACTGTCCCCACGTTGGTGGCATACGTCAATTTAGGGAGCGCTTGCCCCACTGTCCGGCCCTTGACTTACACCCATTTTTTTTAATTTCGGCCCTCTGTGTATTTGAGTTTGACACCCCTGGCCTAGAGGATGCCAATCTAAATCATAAACTAAATTAAGGCTAACAGGGAAACGTTTAACAGGAAAATATTCATTTTGTGGAGGAGAGAAACTGTAGAACATGTAAACCTACGGTAGAGATCAAAACATCTCTGAAAGAGTGTGAAGCAGAGGGAATTTCTATCACCTCAAGGTAAAGAGTAGGCCAAATCAATTTAACTTTAAAAGGTTTCGCCTACTTCCAAAACTCTGGAAAAGTATTATGTTATATTTGGCTAATTTGAAAGGATATGTAGTTTCAAAAGTGATACAAAGTGTATCACTGTGAATTATTTATGTAGGCTACTTACTTTGAACGTCTTTATCCGCATTGATGCTTCACAACCAAAACAGTTGGTGGCGGTAATGCACCAAATTGGAATGCCATCTGCCAACAAATTAACAGAAGAAGAAGAACTATAGCGACTTGTAATATAGTTTTAGAAAAAAAGCCAGTCAGCTTTCCATACTGTAACGAAATGTGGTGACCCCAGATGTACAGTACAATGGAGTCAGAGAATGGACAAGAATTAACTGTGAAATGTAATGTTACACCAAGACAAGGGGGCGTAACTGCTCGGAGGACTCAGCGAAGGTAACGTTAGCTAAACAGACAGTCTCAATCATAGACATGTATAGGTATAGGTAGCTATACATTGTCTATGGTCTCAATAGCTGACGTTAGCTAATATAGCTAAGCTAACATTAACATACCCGAATTTGAAATATGTTGGGTAGCTACTGAGCTACATCAGTCGACTCGTGATGGATGTCCTGTCAGCAAGGCTCTACAATATCAAGGGCCATGGCTCTGGCTATAGTATGCATGCATGCCATAACGAAATGCTGCACTGGTGTCCAGGATTGTGGAAGAAATACATAAATGTTTGCGTCAACAGGTCAGCTAGGTCAGGTTGAGTTCATTAGTTTTATTGTGCTATGTATGACATCAGTCTTTATTTGACAGAATAATTATCTCGGATTTAATTTGAAACGGGTTTCCTCAAGACTTTCAACTTCATTTCAGCCACAAAGCTGAATCAAATGTAGCCCTGTGGCATTGACGTTTGCTCTTTTGTAATACTAGACCTTTACTAATGATTTCAAGCGCAGACCTATGTCACAACCATCAGATGTTCAGCGTAGGAGGATCAGTATTTCAAAATTCTCTGTAGAGGAACAATTGATGTGTTTGGCATAGCCTGGTATTTCCCTCCTGATTTGCACAACAAGTGAACCTGACCCTGGATCTGTGTTTCTTTTAGGACACCAATCTCTGGAGATAGAAGAGTCCATTCCAGTTTTAAATCTCCTGTAAGTCAGTCTATTTTCTCCTTCACTGCTTAACAAATCATTATAATGGCGTCCTATGCTTATCCTCTCACAACATTGCTGGAGTGTTTTGCACTGCAATATGACCATACATTTGTACATCAATAGTTGGTCGGTTAACTTGAGGACCAACCACTTATTGCCTTGCTTTTGAATGTCGTTAACCTACCTGTTTTGTTTATGTATTTATATTTGAATTTTGATCAAATTTCTCAGTAAACTCATCGTGTCTTTACTTCACTAGTTTAACTATCTACCATGCGCTGTCAGCAGTGAAGGGATGCAATTCTCCCATGCTTCCATTCTTTTTTTGAGGAATGTGTGATGGTGCCATCTCAACCCTCCTGTGGCCCTTACCTGTTCCTCAGGTGCAGAGCACGTCTGCATCAGCGTCCCAGGCCTCACCAGAGACAGAGGTGGCAGAGCTGAAGAGGAAGAGGGATGAGCTGGAGTCCGAGATCGCCCTGCTGCGGAATGAGTGAGGAACATTACACAGCCCCTTCAGGTCCTTGCGAGGGTTTGATGTGATTGTTGCGGCCAAAAGGAACTGAATTATCTGCAGGAATTCTAAAAAAGAATGGTTAACACCCGTAAAAAGTTCCATGACCTTGCATTTTTTTGCAGAAATAATGTGGTTATAAGAGACATTTGCGTTCTTCTTTTTTTTTTTAGGTTGCTAGTTTTTCTAACATAATCCAATTCATTGTAAAGGTAGCCTATATGTCTGTGTGAAGGAAAGCTAGAGACACCTGTTGTTCCCACTGTCCACTTAGCTTTTCACAAGTCAGAAAGAACAGTGTTTAAACAACTCCAACAACAATAAAGATAGCACAGATGTAGGCTTTCTAGCATTGGCTCTTCTAACCATCGTCTTTTGGTGATGAAGTTGGCGGTGTTGTGCCGTGAATGATTTTCTGATATTTGCATGACCCAGATTACAGAGCTACAGGTTTGTTTATCTGTCCCTCACATGATCTTATATCAAAATATCAAAACGGATTTGGAGATGACCCCAAAACTAGTTCCCTGTGAAAACATACCTCAAATGGTAAATTCCTGCCTACGGTTACTTTCATATTACTTTCCCATTGGGGTCGTGAAAGTGATATTCTCTGAGAATTTATCCCCTACCTTCTGCAGTCAGGAACTACATTTTCAACATTATCTGACAGGCTTTCCTGCCTGCCATCTATGTTACATGTGCATGAACCATTGAAGGCAGGGGAGGAACTTTCTTGGTGTTTACCAGAGAAGCCTGGCATCAGACAAGCATGAAATGTTAACAGAACTTCCTTTGGCTTTAATTTTCACTAAAGTCACTAAATTACGTACATTTATTGAAAGTTTTGAAAAAGTAATGAAAGTTGATTTGGTCTGATTCTCAAAGGGTCATGGAAAGTTCATTAAAGGACCATGAATAGTCATGTAACTGTTTTGAAATGTTGTCAATCAAAATAGGTGGGAACCCTTTAATAACTAGCGGGAAGCTATTCCCACATACATTTTAAACCTATTACCAGCTCTCCATGTAGCCATTGTAAATTACTATTGATTATTCATAAAGGCGTTTATGGGACAGAAATAGTTTAAGCTGGCACTGCCTTTCTGCAGTGGGTGAGGTTTCAATATCATATAACCTTGGTCATCCTTGGAAAGTGAAATTATAACCCGGGTGTGTCATGTTGTTGTCCTCTTCACAGAGGGATGGAGGTTCAGGAGCTGGATCAGCATATTGACCTGCTGCATGAGTACAATGATATGAAAGACATTGGACAGACACTGCTGGGACAACTGGGTAAGAAAAGATAACAGATCAGTTGGCTTATAATTTTACGTGTCTGTAACCAATGGGTAATATTTTTTTTTTTTTTTTTTACATGTTTACACCGTGTCACCCTGAGACGAAGAATCAAATAGAATAGGATAGAATACAATATGTAGACTTTGTAAGAGGAGACTTAGTCTTGGGAGGGGGAGTGTGTGTCTGACCACTCACTTATTTTAGAAATCGAGGGGGTTTGTGTGGGAGGTGTCTCTGAGCAAAGCATAAATTAATATGGATATAACTCTTGGTCTTATCTTACCCAGTTGTGAAATATGGATGATACTGACAATATTTTAACGTTACCAACATTCTTCAGTAGCCCAAGATAGAAAATTCAGTCAACAAAGTGCTCAAGGGGTTCACATACTTTCAAGTGGCACTGTACATTTTTTAAGCCATGTTCACGTAGTAGCCTAGTCTATTATAAGACAGACTGGACGTCCTTGAGAAATCCTTCCACAACTCACAATTGCTGCATGTTTATTTATCAAAGAATTTCCAAAGCATTCATTTCTGCTGTCCTTGGAAGGGGTTATTATGCAATGATTTAATAGAGATAGACGAGTTCGGAACTGAACTTTAGTTCTCCAACGCCATCCAAAACACTCTTACACTCATCAACTTTTCTTCCATGCTCTCACCTCCTTCCCAAATCTGCTTTAACCCTGACTTCAAACAGCAGTATTGGAAATGTTCTTAATACTGACAAAGAACAAGTTTTGAAACTGACCCATTTTCAATTATTACACTAGCGTCACGTGATTATCGAGTAGCTCGAGAGCTGATGTGGCTGCTTGAAGACTCAAATACTTGAGTGTTCTGTACAACCTCTTGTGCTAGTTGTGCGTCAGGAAGTACATAAGGTAAGAAGATGAGAAGTCACTCCAGAATTCACGCAGAGAAGATTTTGGCATCAACCCTCTACCACCAGCTCTACTTTGTTAGACCCAGCCTATTAATAGCACTCTGATTGTGATGAGTCATTGATAGAAGATTACTACCGAATCCCACTTTCAGAAAATGAATAGGGTCAGAGTCATCCCCCACTCCAAGCAGTTCTGTGTCACGAGGTCCAGTTGATGAATCACTTTCAGAGTATGATGCTCATATGCCGCCATCCTGCATATGTTTCCTCATCCCACATAAAGGAGTCCTTTCAGAGGGCTGGTATGGGTCTGGTTGACACTGGGGCTGCCTCCATTGTGACACACAGCTGGGCCTGTGAGTGGGAGTGGGGGTATGGGGATGAGGAGAGAGCCCTTGAAGATATGGAGATGTGATGGTAGACAGTTGGGGGCTGGAGATGTGGCTGACCATGCTACAGAAGGGGCTTTACCACGCAGGAACCTGTGGGCCGTTTTAGGGCGGTTTATGAGTGGCCCTGAAAAACTGCCGGGTGGAGCTTAACGCCAATTGGTTAGGCGTGACGTGAGTGGAAGACAAGAAGAAGCACCATTACACACACACACACACACACACACACACACACATACGCACATACTTAAACAGTTGGTAGAGGAGTAGGTGGGGGGCACTGGAGATGTCTCAGACTGCTTGGTAAACACAAGATGCCTTGAAGTGGAAGAAACAGAAAAATCCTGAGGATCTCAAGTTGGTCAAATTGTGATGAAATAAAGGTGTATCAAATGTGAGTTGTGGATGGATTTCTCACGGATGGCTTAGACGTCGGGTCTGTCTTAGAATAGACTAGGCTTCTACATGAACAAGGCTAAACAATTCATGTTTTTAAAAAATAGATTACATTTTTAATCGGTTGGGCTTACTAACCAGGTTTCAAAGAATTTTATTTTTATTTTTTTTAAAGCAGTTTTTTGTAAATACATAACACTCATAACACATGAAGAATTTCCTATCTTAGGCTACTGCTGAATGTTGGTAACTGATGTCAAAATATCATCCGTATCATCCATACATCATGTAATATCACATTTTTCAACCTGGGGCCTTTTGGGTCCAAACCTTTTTAAGGACAATTAACTTATTAAATCTGGCCCGTATGGAGGAAACCCGGCAAGTGAAAAACGGCAATACAATGGAACCCGGTGAGGCCAGCCAGTACGTCTACATAAAACGCTGACAACATGGAAAGGATCCCTGCAGAGATAAAACTGCATCTGTTTACCTCAATAACTGTAAAGAAACTGTAGAAAAGAACTTTGCACAGTCAGTGTTTTATTTATTTTTTTCTTCCGGTCTCTGGCGTAACACCCTACTCAGCGCCTGTAGTTGATTATCGAAGGGAGGCGCTCTTCTTTGAGTGCCCACTCAGGCAACACAGGGCAGGCCAATCGACTACAGGCACTGACTGGGGTGTGACGTGTTTCAGCTTTGTCTTCCTCCAGTCTCTGATGTAGTACTCCATTCAGTGTTCCATTCATTCTTACTCAATACTGGGTGAATAATCCTTCCTCCATTCAGTGCCTGTCGCTGGTTTTTGCGTTCTAACTCAGTACTGGACTAATTTGAGGTTGAAAAATCCCTTAATTCAATTTTTTGCTCTATGTGATGAGACCAGCCCCATCGTAGTCACATAGTCTTTTAATTGACACAAGACACATCCCACACAAACCTCCAGAGTACTCGAGTCTTTCAGGAAATGATTACTCGATTTCTTAAATGATGTACTTGTGATGTACCTAGCACACACACAAGATGTGTCAGAGTGGTCAATATCCACAGTGCGAAGACAACTGAGACTTTGTTGTTTGCTTGTTTGCAGCCACCCTGCGAGGAGTGACCACTCGGGATTTGTACAGCCTCTTCGACCTGGAGCTGGATGACTGAGGACACAGAGACGGAGGACACAGAGCACCCCCTCCATTCCTAGTATGGACCAAGAATCCCAGACTGGGAAGTGGGAATCCCTCTGAACCAGGGGAGGCAGCCCTTCTGCCCAGTCGTCTACATCAACAGTTCAGTGTCACTGACAGATGGTTGAGAGTTACTGTCAGTTTCATGTGTGGTGCCTTATCAAAACTGAAAGGCTGTTTTGTTTGTTAGTTTTCTCCAATGCATTTGGACTGTCAAAAAATGAACACTTTAAGGATAGTGGACTCTCATTTAAATTGAGATTGTGAGCATGGAGAGTAACATTTCTGGACTTCGAAAGCATTTTGTGGGCAGCCTGAAAGGGTTAAGTATCTTTGGCATGTCCTGTCCATCCTCACATTGTGCTTCTGGAGAAGAAGAGGAAGGAGATGGTTGCATGAGAGGATGTTTCAAGAGCGGCGCTGTGTTTTGGTGTGTGGATGAAGTTCACTCTGGCCTATTAGGTTATTGTTGAGAGTTTTGGTAAAAAAATAAAAAAAGATCTGTGTATATAGTTTTATGTTCTATCAATAAACTGTTTGTTTTTCAGTCTCTTTCTATTTGTTTTTGTAGATAATAGAGATGCCATTTTATTGATGGCTGCATAAACCGTAACATTGCTGTATATGTGTCTGACAATGGGAGATTGTGGCTCACTTTTACAAATCTGCAGGCCTGTTTCTTACAGGTGCATCATCTCTTCTTGTTGACTCCAATGAGAAGACATTGGATGATTGACTGGATATGTACAATCACAGATTTAAACAAGATTTTCAACAAGCCAAATGGAAAAAGTAGCAGTAATAAGTCACTAACTTGTATGTAAGATATGTTAATTTTCCTCTGGTAATCGTGACTTGTAACTACGTATGCTGCTGTACACCATATACAGTGGGGGAAATAAGTATTTGAACCCCTGCCGATTTTGAAAGTTTGGCTACTTGCCAAGAAATGTGTGATCTATAATTGTAATGGTAAGTGTTTTAACAGTGAGAAATAGAATATCAACAAAAAAACTGCATTTTATAACATTTATGACTTTATTTGTATTTGATGCAGAAAATAAGAATTTGAACCCCCAAGCAAACAGCAAGAATTCTGGCTCCCAATGAGCAGTTATGTGCCCAAGAAGCACACATATTAGTCCTCATTAGGCCTAACAAGGTACACCTGATCTCAACTGGTGACGTGTATAAAAGAAACCTGTCCTAAGAATCATAATTCACACCTTCAACCTCACCACCATGGGCAAGACCAAAGAGTTGTCCAAGGACGTCAGAGATAAGATTGTAGACCTGCACAAGGCTGGAATGGGCTACAAAACCATCGGCAAGTAGATTGGTGAGAAGCAGACAACTATTAGTGCGATTATTCGTAAAGGGAAGCAACACCAAACAACTGTCAATCGCTCTAGGTCTGGGGCTCCATGCAAGATATCCCCGCGTGCGGTATCGGTGATCATCCGAAAGGAGCAGAATAACCCCAGAACTACACAGGGGGAGCTTGTGAATTAACTCAAGGCAGCTGGGACCACAGTCACCAAGGAAACCATTGGCAACACACTACGCCGTAATGGTTAGAATTACTGCAGCACTCGCAAGGTCCCCCTGCTGAAGGAAGCACATGTACAGGGCTGTCTGAAGTTTGCCAATGAACACTTGAATGATTCTAAGGAGGATTGTGAGACAGGATGTGGTCAGATGAGACCAAAATCAAGCTCTTTGGCATCAACTCGACTTGGCACGTTTGGAGGGGGAAGAATGCTGAATATGACCCCAAGAACACCATCCCCACCGTCAAGCATGGAGGTGGAAACATTATGCTTTGGGGCTGTTTCTCTGCCAAGGGTACAGGACGACTCCAATGCATCGAGGGGACAATGGATGGGGCCATGTAACGTGGAATATTGGGCTTGAACCTCATTCCCTCATTCCCTCCCATTGAAAACGCAACCTTAGGGATTTGGAGAGGATCTGCAAAGAGGAGTGGACCAAAATCCCTCCTGAGATGTGTGTAGACCTGGTGACCACCTAAAAGAAACGTTTGACTTCTGTGCTTGCCAACAAGGGTTATTCCACCAAGTACTAAGTCATGTTTTGCTAGGGGTTCAAATACTTATTTTCTGCATCAAATGCAAATAAAGTCACAGATGTTATAAAATGCAGTTTTCTGGATTTTTTTGTTGATATTCTTTTTCTCACTGTCAAAATACACCTACCATTACAATAATAGATCACACATTTCTTTGTAAGTGGCCAAACTTGCGAAATAGGCAGGGGTTCAAATACTTATTTTCCCCACTGTAGATCGGTATATTTACAGTAGGTTTTAAGATTAAGCCTTTTAATGTATTGACATCCCCAAATATTTTTCATTTAAAGTTATGAGTGTGGATTTGTAAATTGTATTATTTGATTCATTAGATCACCACGGGATAAGACATCAAAACTGCTTTTTTGTTTTGTTTTTTTCTCTCAGCTGTGAGTTATTTTTTTCGCGCAGCATTATGGGCTCCTGCGCAGCCAGAACGTGGCCAAGACGCTAAGTAACGGACTCTCGGGTGTTGATGGCATGAATGTACGCAGATTCCCCACCCTACAATTTCTTGCTGTTTTTTCCCTCCCTCTCTGAACTCGCCCTGTAGTCCTGCAGCGCAGTCTTGTCACTATTTGGTGGAAACTGCCTCATAGACAACGGCATGATTCGTCGACTGGACTGCATTTCCTTGACAGTACATCTCTCTCTCAAGCAGGCTCCACCTCTCTGGAATGAAACGACAGGCCATGGACGACAGGATTGGTTCAGAAGGCGTCAGTCAATACTAGCACATAGTGCCGGTGTATACGGCGGGGCGGGCTCACCTAAGAAAATTATAAGGTCATTTGAATTATCGTAGCCAGAGAGCCCTCTGTTACAATGGGGCGAGTAAAATGATTGTAGTTATAGCAATGGACAGATGAAATAACAAGGGCAAAGTCGACCGCGGGCGCCACACGTATTTGGTACTATCAGCCAGGAAGAAGGGCACGAAGACCGGTGTGTGTGTGTGTGTGTTATCAACGCAAGAAAACGCCTGAGCAGTGGAAGCGTTTGCTAAGCCGATCAAGGTGGAATTCTACGGAACGGGTTCCACTTCAGGCATAATACTCACATTAGCGTGATTCTGTGGACGGAAGACCAGGTATGTCACAGTGTATGGCTCATAGATATTTTTTAATGTGTCTCTTCAAATGGTCCGTTTCCGGCCTCTTCGCTAATATTTAGACCAGCAGTAGCGTGAGCGGGCTCAGCGATTTCTAGACTGTCCTTTAACAACCTTGCCAGCTCATGGTGCATTTAAGGGGTTCGGATGGCAACCGTTCCGGTAGCATCTGACAGACCCTGTGGTGCCCTTAACGACCGGGCCCACAATGACACCGTAACTGACGCGCATTCAGACAATAAGGAGGGGTTGCTGGCTATCTACACTTCACCAGCATCGAGATAGCCAAGGCAGTGGCGCACAAGCATTTACGCACCTAACGTTACAGGCTTACTTTCTCAGGCTATACATAATCTGGGAAATGGGAACCAGGTGGGAGATTGATACAATCGTAGCTTTGACCATGTAAGCCTAACATGATTGGCCTGTATCTAGCGTTTTAGTCCCTGAAATGGCCCGGTCCCGCACATGGCATGTTCTGGTGGGTTGAGCTTAGCACATAGTTGCCAATCATTTTCGCCGTTAGTGTACTGCAGTTAGGAAGCTGCTGCGAGTGCGCGTGTTGAAATTTCCGGGGCCGTTTACTGTAGCTAGTGTAGTGCATTACCTTGTGGTTGCCGCCGTTGAGATCCTTCTGTGTTTTTAAATTAAATGTTTCCTGCACTCTCTCAAACGTGGCATGTGTCATCATTTGACTCACAAATGGCTGGTGGATTAAAACATATGCTGTCTAGGTGGTTTACGTGTGGATTCCCCCGTCTGAAATCGCCCATCATCGCAGGATTCTCTGCCTGCCTAGTCGTTGTCCCCCACTGTGGCTGATAGTCTGAAGAGGCAGTTATGCTGGACTAGCAAAGGCCGACCCGCAGTAATAAAGCCAGAAAATCATGTAACGTCGCCATTGGGTTTTTTTTGGTTCATTGTTTGTATACACAAACCTGGTGTAAATTTAAAAAAAAAAACTATTTCCTTACCAACGCCATGGTTGAACGCTACTGGTCTTTAATAAGTAAATGCGTATACTGTATTGGGTAGCCCCGAGACTTCACGCTGAAATTCTATCGTGTTCATTGTCATTATTTGGTTCGCTTTAAACTAGCAGTGAAACAGTCCAACTGTAAATGGTCTTCTTGATGGCAAATGTGAAACCACAGCAGTTGGATCAGCTCCACATCTTTCATTAGTCTAATGAAGAAACATATAAACAAATCTGAGACTGCCTTTGCAGGGATGTCCGAAGACCTCTGAACTACACTCCATCTAATTTGTTGTCTCTCTCAAAACTGGATGTTTCCTGACATCAATTATTTACATTTTCCCATTAGAGTGATGACAATGCACTCAACCTATAGGCTATATAGTAGAACCAGTTCTTGTGTGAAACCTAAATAAACCTAATAAAACCTAATGTACCCATCATTCCAGAAATGAGGTTGACTGCATGATTGAGTTAGTTTGTTGCTGTCTAGGTAATTGAGCAACTTACAACCCACCCATTCCTTATCTGGTTTAAATGGCCCTGTATGTCGTTATCAGATTTGTGTGCTGATAGATTTTTTATTTCTGAATTATCTGTGTCTTTGTATCATCACCTACTCTCTGGTGCCTTGAATGTGCCAGGTGTGCCCTGTCAATGTCTCTTTATCTAAAAATTGTATTTTGAGTTGACGTCTAAAAATTATGATTGCCTAAACACAGCGTGCATTAAAAAACATAACTACCTGTGTAACTTTCTTTCTCTCTTTGTCTTTCTTTTGTATTTCTTTTTATTTCAGGATGATACGTCTGGCGTGTTGCACCGCTGTCCTCTTCCTGTTCCGGCTAATCTTGGGGTTGCCATGGTATCAGGTGGTGCCCGCCGTCATCATCTTCTACCTGGGTTCGGGGGGATACAAGTTCTTACATGTCTTCATGAAGACAATTGGGAGAGACGTCCAGTGAGTGTACCTCCAGTTACCATTCTATGAGGGACTTATTCATCTAAAACAGAGGTTTCTTAACACTGCTACTGGGCCTCCCTGAGCTGAAAATATATAGTTTATCCCTGCTACAAGTGATCCTGGTTGAAATCAGAGTAACTAACTACAATGCTTCTGATTATCTAAATAACCTAAACAATGAATATCTAGTTAACAAACAGTTCGATGTGATATGTAGTGCAGGAAAGTGTGTAAAACATTAAAAGCAGGGTGTCACAGCAGATAGAGAATCACTGATCTATGGGGCGGCAGTGGTCCAGGAGCTGTTCAGCAATCAGAAGGTTGCTGGTTCGATCCCGACTCCTCCTGACCAAGTGTCGAAGTGTCCTTGAGCAAGACACCGAACCGCCAACCGCTCTCGATGTGCAGGATAGCCCCTTGCATGGTAGCCTCCGCCATCAGTGTTGTGACTGGATAGATGTCTGAGGCATTAACCTGTAAAGCGCTTTGTGTGCTCTATGAGTAGAAAAGCGATATATAAATGCAGTCCATTTACCATCTAAAGCAAGAACTAGTACAGAGGGGAATGCTGTTGAGGAATTTGTTTTTTAGGTATGGGTATTGAAACCAAGGTGTTGGCTTCGAACGTGCCTCGTCCAACCAGTTGAACTCCAGAAATAAGCTTGATTTGCTTAAGGCCCTATTCTGTCAAGAGCAGGTTGCATATTCGCAGGAAGAGGGTTTGCAGGTATGCTGGTATGCATCCTGAAGCATTGCGAAAACAAAGTGGAGAATAGGTTCTTTGTTGGAGGGCTTGTTTCTAAGCCCTCAAACGAGAAAATCAGCATATTCTCGTGAATCAAGACCAGGGTTCACAGAAGGAGGTCTTTCTGGTTCAAGGTGGGATATATATACCGAGTTTAACTCAGTATTTTCTGTTGAAAGTAGTAGGTAATGTAATTTTTTTGGTTCAGTTAATGTGTTAATGTACTGTATATCTTAACGTAACCCTCTGACATTTCATACAGCCTAGACATATCTTTGACATTGTCATGATATTTGAGTGTCATGATGAGACACTGTGGAGCTGTGATTTATTTTAAATTCAATCCCGCCGGTTAGTTGAAACAAAAGTCTAAATGGAAAGTATGCTGTAATGACCCTGTATCACATAGCTATTACAAGACAAATACAGACAGTGAGAGCTGTACAACTCTGACCTCTGCACACTAGCTTATAGGCTAGACTAAGTACTAAAGTATAGAAATACGCGCGCACACATACATACACACACACACACAGGTACTTACTCAGTTTTGGAGACATTCGTGTCCTCAAGTAGTGAGGAGCTGCTGCCTCAGCCATATCGGCCTTTGGGTCTAAATTAGCTTTTCTTTATCAGCATTATCATCTATGAAACCACCTTGGCTTGTTTAAATCCTATATTGCAGAAATGCCTTGTAAGTGACGAAATTCTCATGAGTTTTTTTGAATAATCATGTAGAAATAAATTTGGTCAGGTTTCACACAGATGACAGAAGTTGTGGTAATCGTAAGGCCTGTCACAAGCAGACTTTCACCCACTGTGTAGTTTCAGTGTTGCTCAAGCTCTCAAACAGGATATGAGGCCATTCCCATTATGGACTATTATGGACCATTCTGTATCTTGTGCCTAAGTTCATCCCACTGACTAATGTGACACGCCACGTACCAGCACCAGTTTCATTGCAACACCGGGTCTGTAGTTATTTCTGAGTATCTGTTGGGGTCACACTTACACTTTTGATGAAACTAATTCCAAACTGTCAAAAAAAACTAAATTTCTCAATATGTTGCACCTAAGGGATTCTGTTTTCTAGCAGACAGTTTCACATCATGACCGCTCAGTCAGTGGTCTGCATTCACAGCCATAACCACTAGTCCAGAAACCCTGAGATCTCACCCACTTGATTTGATTCTGTGTCGTTCTCCCTGTCTGCTCTCGTTGTAACCGTGCCATGAAACTAGCCGACGTCTCCACAGTACTCGACCTAAGACCAGAGAGAAGCCCATAAATCTGCTGTGCTGTGCCCTTGACCAAGGCATCATATAAGGGGCAAACCCACTGCAGTCTCAGTCATTATCTAGACTTCACTATCACTCCCCTTGTCGGTCGGACCACACTGTCTGTGGGTGTGCAGTGTACAGTGTCCCACAGCTACCTCAGCCGGATGAACGTCGGCCATTCTGGCTCTCAGTCATTTACCATTCACCTCATTTGTCATGAATACAGCCCCACTGTCACTGTGATGACTGTAGCATTGCAGGATCTGTCAGAGAGTATACTTGAGGCAAACTATTTAAAGAATGCTCTGAATTCGTGAATTGTGTTAATATTTGCTATGGTATTTGTTCGTACAAAATTGGTCCACTGTGTTCTGAAGTTTCTCAAGTGGACTTTGGAAGTAGATATAATGCAAACTAGAAAGTTCTTTATTCTTTATCTCTTATCTGGTCTTTATCTTAGCTATCTCTTCTTATCGTCGTGTTTATCATATACTAGTTCTAAGATATCCGTTCTTTAAATTAATCATCTGTTAAAGGAAACATACTTTTTAAAGAGAGTTTTGTGGGTAAGTTTGGTTGGCTCTTCTGGTATCTTGTTACTGTACTCTCACCATGGTTCCAGAACTGGTTTTGTTGTGTTTTCAGGTCATTGCAGGCAGTGTTTTTATTACATTTAGTTCTTGTGTGCTGTTGTTGTGTTGTGATGCTCTATACCACCTGGGCACTAACAAACAAAACGTAGTGTAACATCATCAGTCACCATCCACCCGATTATCATCCTTTCATTCCGGAAGTGCAGCTCAAAGGGTTATACAGACAGTAATGGGTGTGAAAGTACAAAAATAGTAAAGAAGAAAATAAATAATAAAGTAAATAAGAAATCTGAGTTAAAAAAGCATACTTGTAACCAATAGGACCGATTTCAACCTGGCACGTGTCCAAATAATCACCGATCACTCTGACTGTCCTTGCAGTGCGGCGGGTGTGCTGCTCAGGGTGAAGCTGAATGTGAGGAGACACCTGCGGCAGCGTAACACCATCCCCAAGATCTTCGCCGAGATGGTGCAGCGGCACGGCGACAAGACGGCGCTGATCTTCGAGGGCACGGGCGAGGCCTGGAGCTTCCGTCAGCTGGATGCCTACTCTAACCGCGTGGCCAACCTGCTGCTGCAGCGTGGCTACAAGGAGGGCGACGTGGTGGCTCTCTTCATGGAGAACCGCTCGCAGTACGTGGGTCTGTGGCTGGGCATGGCCAAGATCGGTGTGGAGGCAGCACTCATCAACTTCAACCTGCGCCTGGAGGCCCTAGTGCACTGCATCAACATCTCCAACGCCAAGGCCGTGGTGTTTGGCAGCGAGCTGACCGACGGTAAGGAGATGGGATAGAGGTGGAAAACATCCCAACACGGCAAAGTGTGTGTGTGCCATCATGCATGTACTCATGTACTCACATGTATCATATCATCACAGACATCATACATATCATATAAACTATTGTACTACTAATTATCACATCCATTATTATTAATAGTATTTGTTAGTACATATGTACCCGTAGGAGTCCATTATAAACCTTGAGGTCATTATACTTGTACTAAAGGTATTATACTTGTATAAGTACTGGTACATTATTAATTATATGTGCTATTATTGTCAATTATCAATACATTTTTTGGTGTAAGTGTAAGATAGGATAAGATTCAGGTTTGGATGTATTATTACAGTAAGGGTTCAGATAAGGAAGTACTAATAAGTAAGTACTGAATAAATACATTTATATAGAACTATATAAGTGGATATATTACAGATTTTATAGACGAAATATATAATATATATGTAAGTATAGTCACATACAGACAACAGGCACATGTATAGTCACATACATAAGGAACAAGATGTACTGGAATGATTTAACAGATTGATAAAAAAAATCGAACAGCTTCCTGAACCATGAGACATCCTTTCGTGAAAGACAAACAAAAAATGGCCACCAATATCAGCTGAAAACTAGTGACTGATAAATGGTCAACTACATCAGCCAAAAAGGGATAGTTAATGTACAGCCAACTGTTTGACTTTAGAGAGTAGATTTCCTTCTATTAATTCCTCTAAATGGGGACTAAAAGCCACCTCAATAAGGTGGCAGAAGGGACAAGCAGAAAACTCTGAGAGCAATTGCTGTAATTGGCCACTGAGACCTGTATAGCCAGTCAGACTAGCACATGAAAGTAGGTTGGTGTGCACTGATGTAGTAGACTTTGGTATGGCTGGTATTTTTACGATTGTATGTGCTTTGCAACCACTTTGCATTGTTTCCTGGCATTGCAGAAAGGCCATGTTCTGATTTGAATTTATTCCCTAATTAATTTAGTCAGTCATAAATACACAGCGTAGACTCTTGTTTAGAAAACGAAGAATAGTACACTGCCAACTGTGCTCTTGGCATGCCTGCTTGCTACATGAGATTGAAAGATCACTCACTATTTCCTTCTGCAAGCTAACAGGCTAACACAAATGTCCAGTAGTCACAAACTTCAAGTCTTCAGAGCATGCCTCTAGCATACGCCCTCTTTTCAATAGAAACAGAAGAGTGCACAGGTTTTCCTTGAGATTTTCTGAGCTGAGTTTTTAGGTTGGGTGGTTTTGTCTAACTGTGTGTGTGTGTGTGTGTGTGTGTGTGTGTGTGTGTGTGTGTGTGTGTGTGTGTGTGTGTGTGTGTGTGTGTGTGTGTGTGTGTGTGTGTGTGTGTGTGTGTGTGTGTGTGTGTGTGTGTGTGTGTGTGTGTGTGTGTGTGTGTGTGTGTGTGTGTGTGTGTCTGTATCTGTGTGTGTGTGTGTGTTGGGCCCTACTCCAGCCCTGTGTGAGGTGCACAGCTCTATGGGGAAGACGGTGAGTCTGCTGTGCTCCGGGGACTGGGATCCCAAACGGGTCCCTGAGGGAACCGAGCTCCTGGAACCTCTGCTGGACGCCGCCCCCAATCACCAGCCAACCCCACCCGATCGCGGCTTCACAGGTCAGACAGCCAATCACACGGCAGCAACTGTGCACTAAAAACAATGTATCCGGCTTATCCTGGAAAAAAAACCAGTATGATTCTACGTGCACCTTGTAGAAACCTAAAATTTTGGATTGTTAAAACCATCAGCTGTTTAAAGAACACATGTAGAACACATTACACGTAGTCCAAGCCTCCCATATTTTCTCCTTAGATCGACTTTTCTACATCTACACCTCTGGAACTACTGGGCTACCCAAAGCTGCCATCGTAGTTCACAGCAGGTATGTGCTCTTCTTAGCGTTTTTTTTTGGCTGCTTTTATGAAGAGCCATAACACTTGAGAAATGAGGGATTTGTTCTCATGGGCCGTTGATTCTCAACTGCTAATCTCTCTTCATCTCTCCTGTGGTGGTGTTGTATTTCCCCCCCTCTCTCCCCTCCTGGCTTTGTGATTGGTAGATACTACCGCATGGCTGCACTGGTGTACTACGGGTTTGCGATGACCCCAGATGATGTGATGTATGACTGTCTGCCCCTCTATCACTCAGCAGGTAATGTCAGACCACTGATTAAGTTTAGTTACCAGCTTCCTGTTAGCAGCTTAAACCTGTGTAGATAACTGCCACATTTACACTCAAAAGGTGACATTTTACCTGATGTCATTAGCAGAATATACATTTGATTAGTGTCTCTTTTGATTATTGTTCAAGTTGTGCAATTTGTTGGGTTTGCTTTTGGTGATTTGTCTTTAGATGAGTGTACAAGTGAAGCATCACATTATGTTACCTTGTCTCTCTCTCTCGCTCTCTCTCACACACACACACACACACACACACACAAACACACACGTTCCTTTCTCAGGCAACATTGTCGGAGTGGGCCAGTGTCTGATCCATGGGATGACCATTGTCATCCGGAGGAAGTTCTCAGCCTCCAAGTTTTGGGACGACTGCATCAAGTACAAATGCACTGTGAGTGGATTAAAACCTTTTTACATCAACCATAGCTAGGTTGTCAACCCAGGCTTACTGCAGTTCAGCTTACACATTACACATGTTGTCCACAACCATGCAGTACGATCATGAACCCAAGGACCAGATATCATGGGCAGCTTTTTCCCCTAGCTGGAGTGAAGTGGATGAAGTCTTTCTATGAGAAATGACTGCTATGAACTACCTCTTCAGATTAATTAATAACTTGTGGAAGTGTGCACAAACACACGTTTGCCAGATAAGACATCAAATATTTGGGGTATTTTTGGTTGTGCACCCATTCAGTCCCAGACTGAGAATACACTCACTATTTTTTGTAAGATGTGGCGTTGCCTGTTGGTCTGTTAAAGCAGACATATAGTGTGAATGAAATGTACAGAAGTGACCTGAATTAAATTACTTGAGCTTATACCAGCGCCTGACACAAGCTTCAGCTTTATGTTTGTATAAAACAAGAGCAAATGCCTGGCTGTTAAGCCTACCATAGCACCTGAAAAATGGAAGATAAAGGAGATTTTCTTTTAGGGCAAGTGAATACAGTACATATTTCACAGGTCTAATGATGTGTAGCCACACAAAGGAAAAAATGCTGTGAGAAGAAGAGCACCGGTACCATTGTAGTGGTATTTGTGTTGTGTTGTCCTGTTGTTTTGAAAGTCTGTGCGGTGTTGTGTGTCAGCCACTGAGGTAAGCGGTGATGGAAGTTCACATGATTGCCTCTTGCATATTGCATAAGCTGAGTGCAGGTAGGATACTGACCCCGCAAAGAAATGTGCATTTGGCACTGCAGAATTGATTACTTGGGCTCACCACGCCATGATTTGAAATCCAAAATAGTAGGAAGCAATTATATCAGCATGGAAATGACTACATTTCATTCCCTTCCAGCAACGAACAAAACAAATCAAAATGCCTCGGATTTTCTGCACACAAATTAAAGCGCAGAGTTAAATAACTGCCCAAGGCTTTATATTCTTGCCGCAGTTCTCCGCAAGTCTTTTCTAGGAATGGCTGTAAGGACAGTGTTTGCCTGCTAAGGTAACATGTTAGCATCTACAGCAGCATGTACCTCCTACATTGGCCACTACGCCACTAAAAGCAGTGTGGTATAGCCATGCCAGAAGACGGTGTGTCTGCATAAGCAATGTTTAACTTTTATGTTAGTCAAGAACTAAGGTCATCCCCTGACCATCGTGATGCCATCATATATCCATGTTTTGTAACATAGACATTCGTTGCATAAGGTGTGTTGTGTTCAAGAGTTGGCAGTGTTTTGCCACAAATTCCTATTCCTTGTTTTGAGATGAATGTTCTTTTTCACTTAAGACCTCCTGCCTTTATGACAGCCTGTTTCCTTAATGTGTGTCTGAGCTTTTTTTTTATGTATGTCTTAGCTTTTTGCATTTTCTCTCCACTGATTTATTTAACCGTGTTGTGTATGAACCTCTGTGTGCTCTCTTGTTGACTTACACCATGTTTACATTTAGTCATTTAGCAGACGCTTTTATCCAAGCAACGTTCAAAGGAATGTTGTAGGTCCCTCATTGTGAATGCCTTGTATGAATCATTCGCTTATGTAAGCAGGAACAACTTTTCTGTGTGTGTGTATCTTAAATTATTAGGTGCCACATAGTCTGCATATGTATAAGAGCATGTTTGGACCAGAGGTGATAAGAAGGGTCGAACTGACATCTTTACTAGACAGAAAGCATAGTAAGATATCCTCGGACATCAGAGACCAACCATGTGGTTATCCCTGCTGACAATTTGTTTTGGCGTCAGAGAACGCTAACTTCTATCTATATAAACCTTGTGCAATGTGCAAAACTCACACTCAAAAAGCCTGGATTGTAGTATTCATTGGTCTGCATCGCTTCTCCAGATTGTCCAGTACATCGGTGAGATTTGCCGGTACCTTCTCAACCAGCCACTGCGTGAGACAGAACAGCAGCACCGCGTACGCATGGCCTTAGGCAACGGCTTGCGGCAGTCTATCTGGGAGGAATTCACTGGCCGCTTCAACATTCCGCAAATCGCAGAGTTCTATGGCGCCACTGAGTGCAACTGCAGCCTTGGGAACTTCGACAACAAGGTAGACGACACAGACACACACGCTTATTTCCAACTCTCAGTCCACAGGCAGCAGACACGGGAATTCTCTCTCTCTTTCTCTCTCTTAAATTCGGTAGTGAGGTTACTTTCAGAATCACACTCACTCACATTCTCTTTCTGCCACACAAACGGAACCCTCAGGAGAACCCCAATTGACTGCTTAGTGAATCACTCACTGTTTAGAATGTTTGAACATATACCAACAATTATAAATACAGTTCAAATAAAAATTGAATTAGCTGAACTTGAGTGGTGTTTGTGTTTCAGTTTATCTGTGTGTATGCATTCAAATATTCTGTGTGTTTGCATTTTGAATTGATTTATTGTGTTGTGTGCGTGTGTGCTATGCGTGTGTCCTGAGCAGATAGGTGCCTGTGGCTTCAATAGCCGGATCCTACCCTACGTCTACCCCATCCGCTTGGTGAAGGTGGATGAGGAGACCATGGAGCTCATCAGAGGACCAGATGGAGTGTGTATCCCCTGCCAGCCTGGTAAGTCACACACACTTTTCTCTCTCACACTCTTCCTCTCTCTTTCTACACAATTCCCCCCTCCCCCCTTTCTCGCTTTCTCTCTTACTCTCACTCTAGGGGCATGGAAGTCTGTCTCTCCCACTGCTATGTGGAGTTAACCCACTCTTAAGGGGCCAGCATGCTTCTGCAACGGTGCCACATTGTTGTGTAAATGTTGTGTAAATGTACTCCTAGCAATTTATGCTCCCTAAAAGGTTGCCCGTGTTGCAAAGATGAGCCTGTCATTTGCTCGGCAGATAGAAAACAGCTTCCCTAACAGAAAGTCTGAAGCTTGAAGTTATTTTCAAACCTTTACTTGGGTAGCACTGTAAAACTGAGCAGACATGCAGAATACATTTTAGTAATCTCGTCTCGTAACATTCGTTTCACATAGCATTGCATGTTTAAACTGTGATAGCATTAAGCTAACGTATTTTCTAACGTATAGGGGAAATTCCATAGAGGCCGCGCTAGGTATTAGCATCAATTAATTCACGTTAATGTTTTTGTACATGAGCCTGACATTTGCTCGGCAGATAGATAACAGGTTCTCTAACAGAAAGTCTAAAGCTTGAAGTTCTTTCAAACCTTTACTTGGGAAGCCCTGTAAAACTGAGTAGACATGCAGAATACATTTTAGTAATCTCATCTCGTAACATTAGTTTCACATAGCATTGCATTTTTAAACTGTGATAGAAACTACGTTAGCTTAATGCTAACGTATAGGGGAAATTCCATAGAGACCGCGCTAGCGAATAGCATATTCATCAAAGTAAACAATTCAAACAAACTTCGGTTCATTACAAGTGGTTTCGGTTCATTACGATGGGTTATAGACATCCAGACAGGATGTAGCCAACCGACCAGCAGACGAATCACAGCCTTGCAGGCTGCAAGGCTTGTGTAAAGCTTGTGTAAATTTTGGCTAGAAAGAAGTCTAGAAGAATCGTCCGACGCATGCAAGACGTGAAAAGACGCGCTTTGGGCTTGCAAGGGGCTTGCAAGAGCCTCTTGCGCCTGCGCTTGCGCCTCTGAGCATAAATTGGGCATAAGTTCCATTGGAGTGCATAATTTGCTCATTCCCTCCTACCCCCCCTCCCCCTCACATGTGTATCTGCCAGGGAGCTTTACCCTGGTGAGCCCCACCTCCCCCTCTGCCCCCTCACCCACCCACTGCCTGGCAGCATTCCAGTGGGGTTTAAGACTCGGGCATAGTTCTGCCAAAGCACCAGGAGCTGCTGGCTGCTTTCTAATGATGCAACTCATCAGATGTCTGTGTAGCTCAACCCGTAGAGCAAGGTGCTTACCACACTGAAGTCACCGGTTCAATTCCTAAGGAGCACATGTTATTTACTGTAGGGGGGTATAAATCACTTAAAGGATCTTTTGAAATTAGTAGTGAAAAAGTAAACACAATCTCAAAATAGCAATGTAGCATCCAGGGTAGTGTACAATTGCACCCTCAGTGTCATGTTCAGCTTGAGGTCATGAACATACAGTAAATGCTTTCTTTATACCCATGGCATGGCTAGGTTGACCTTAATCTGACATTGTTAACCACGATTTGACAAGTGTCACTTACCGCTTACCAACATACCGCTGAGTCAGTTGGTTGCCAAATCCATTGCTAATAATGTGTCTTTCTCTCTCTTCCCCTCCCCCCTCTCCATTCTTTCTCTCTTCTTCTTTTCTCTCTGTCTCTTTTTCCCTCCGTCCCCCCGTCCCCCCACAACCACTGCCTGCTGTGTCTCCGTCCTTGCTTCCGCAGGTGAACCTGGTCAGTTGGTGGGCCGGATCATCCAGAATGACCCCCTGCGACGCTTCGATGGCTACGTCAACCAGACCGCCACCAGTAAGAAAATTGCCGACAGCGTCTTCAAGAAAGGAGACAGTGCCTACCTATCAGGTACCATCAGCATAACACAGACACACACACTGCCATTCATGCACACAGCACCTTATATCCATGTGTCCACCACACATGACACTTAACAAAGCCCCTCTTCAGACAGAACAGAGTCGCTCTCGACTATGTTTGTAGATTTTAATTGTTTTTACGTTATGTAAGTGCACAGACATTCTACGTGCCACACACACACACACACACACACACACACCCTGTGTCGTAGGAGGTCAGAACTTTATGAGTAAAGCACCTGTACAGGAAGAGGATCTGGGATTAAGATGAATTACCATCTGACACAGAGAGGCTCAGCCCAACAGCCCACTGTGTCCCCCTGATATGTCTTTATTGACCGCTGCGAAAAATTAATGACCGCTGTCATAGGCAAGGGGTTTTGTGCTTTTAATTCACATCTTTCATATCATTCCGAAAGTATAAATCCCTTCAGGTCGATACAAGACCCCTCCACTGTGCGCCAGGGTCCTGTTCGTCCCGTCTGGATTTATTTTTTTCGATTATGACCGCCGGACTATAGATTACCTCTTACATATTACAGTGTTTTACTCGTCACCCGTCAACACAATACAATTGAATGATAAGTCAACAAGTTTCACTCCTTCTCACTGCTGTTCTCTCTTCCTCCATCTCTCTCTCTTTCTCTCTGTCTATATCTCTCTCCATTTTTGATCTCTTTTTCTTTCTCATGCTTCCTGTCTGTTACTCTGTCTGTGTCTGACCATCTTTCCCTCTCTCTTTGCTTTCTGCAGGTGACGTTCTCATCATGGATAAGTACGGCTACATGTACTTCAAGGACCGGACAGGAGACACGTTCCGCTGGAAGGGGGAGAACGTGTCCACCACCGAGGTGGAGGGAACCCTAAGCCGTCTGCTCGACATGAAGGACGTGGTGGTGTACGGCGTGGAAGTGCCAGGTACACACATGGAGACACGTGAATACACTCATTCACACACATACACATACACACACACACACACACACAGGCACTGACTCTCACTGAATCCTGTGAAGTCTAGCACATACAGTATTGTGCAGTTTTGGGCAAGTTTGGCATTATGTTATGTGGATGCTTTCAAAATAGCATGAATTGTTTTTGCTTACCAATCAACAACATACAAAATGCATACAAAAGAAAGTATGTCAATGTCATTATATAGGCACACTAATGCAGAACAAAAAATGTGTGAAAAGAAAAATGCCTAGTTTTTTTTGCACTGTTCTGTATATACACTACTGTATGTAGGTAAAAACATTAAGTTTGGTACAGCAATAAGTATGTTACAGCAATAATTGTATCAGTGCCTTTGAGGAAGGTTGAGGGTGTCTCAGCGTTTGTTTGGAAATGAGCGATGGCTGAATTTTCCATTGTTCAAAGTGTGTGTGTGTGTGTGTGTGTGTGTGTGTGTGTGTGTGTGTGTGTGTGTGTGTGTGTGTGTGTGTGTGTGCGTGTGCGTGGGTGTGTGTGCGACTTTTATCTTGCATTGAGTGTGTAACACGACCGCACCAACATGTTTGTTTTTGAAAATTAACCTGTGCACTGTTGGAATCCAACTCCTACTTTTCATGAATCAACACTGAAGGAAGGAGGGTAGGAATAAATAGTCAAGGATAACTATTGGCGAAAGATTGATGTTCCTTGATGTTCACAGACTGAAAAAAGCTATCTTCTAATATCTAATATGCTACTGTATATGGTTGTAAAATACAAAAAAATTCAGACATAAAAATCTCCTGAAATTTGATGATGACAGAATGACCCTAAAGACTTTCCTTCCCAAGATTTGGAGCGTGCCGTGTGTTCTGTGTCAGTGGATTGTAGGATGCGTCACAGCATTTCTTGTGTCATTACTCTGTATGCTAATAACCCATTCGTCATCATAGATGCCTGATCAGCCAAGGCAACAGCTGTATTTGAGTTCAATGACAGATGCTGAGCGGCAGTGCTCCGCTTTTGAATAATGCAGACAGCATTTGGGCTCGACGTAAGGTCAGGGAGATGATGTTCAGATGGTGCCCTGTGGGAGATTCTGGTTTAGTGCGGAACGTACTGTGACATCTCAGGGGAAAAAAAGGACAATGTGGGAATGTTTTTCCTGTCCAGATCAATTAGATGTGTGGCAGTTTCTGCATGTGCGTGCGTGTATGTGTGTATTTGTGTTGCTGTGTGTGTGTGATCCCACATCTCCATGTCTGTTGGTCACCTCTCTCTCTCTCTCTCGCTCTCTCTCTCTCTTTCACCCCCAGGAGTGGAGGGCAAAGCAGGCATGGCAGCCATTGCAGACCCAGAACAGAACACCAACCTGGAGAAGTTTGTGCGGGACATGGACAAGGCCCTGCCCGCCTACGCCCGACCCGTCTTTCTACGCTTCCTGCCAGAGGTCAACAAGACGGGTGAGACAGTACATACAGTACCAGTCAAAAGTTTGGACACACCTTCTCATTTTTACATGTATTATTTTCTACATGGTAGATAACACTTTTTTTGTTAAGTACATCATTCCATATGTGTCCTTTCGTAGTTTAAATGTCTTTAGTATTAATCTACAATGTAGAAAACAATAAAAGTAAAGAAAACACTTGTGTTCACACTCCAACTCGCACACTTATGTACCTCCCTACCCGAGACGCACACACATATGTCCCACCCTACCCTAGACACACACACACAATGTCCACACTCACTCACACACGCCCCCCCCCCATCCAGCCACACACACAAATACACACATTTGCGAGCCACCTTTCCTGCGTCTTACAGAGCTGGTTCCCTGTCTCTTTCTCTCAGGAACATTTAAGTTTCAGAAGACGGACATGCGTCGCGAGGGCTTCGACCCCAGCATGGTGTCTGACAGACTGTACTTCCTGGACTCCAGTAGGGGGGGCTACACGCAGCTGACCGACGAGCTCCACCGCTGCATCGTCTCCGGGAAACAGAAACTCTAAGGCCTGTCTGTCAGGCCGCCTACGCCCAATACCCACGCCTCTGCCCCTGCCCATGCTCCGCCTCCGCCTGAAAAAACAAAACCTCTCTTAAGGCTCCCTCAATACCATGCCACGCCCCTCGTTACCTCAGTGACCACAGTGACCACAGTGAGGGGAAGCAGGAACACATTTCAACCAATGAACAGACGCCCCTTCTCTCACACCCCCACCCCCCAAGTGATATGCCCCACCCCCTCATTAGCCACATCCAGGAATGTCATCCCACCAATCAGTGCACCCGGCCACGCCCACAGCTTAACCCTGCCCAATCTGGCGGCCCACTGGGACAGCAACGAGATGGGCTACCTGACATGGTGGTGAATAAAGAAAATGGGAAAAGGAAAAAGAAAAAAAAGAAAAACAAAAAAAAAAGCTAAAAATGAAGAAATTAACAAACAGTGACTGAATAAACGAAGGACTTAATGGAAACACGCATGTGCCGTGTTTGATGTCGAAGCGTCAGCCCGTTCAGCTTAACCTGCACAAAGCCTCCATCACACTCCATTTGGCTCTGTTCCCCATAGACATCTCTCTCTCCAGCCGTGAAAGATCAACCTCTCTCAGCCTCAGCTCGCTAACGGATCCCCTAATGCATGTTTCTTATGGAGGAGTATGCGCTACAAATGACCAAAACTGCAGAGGGTTACCGTGCAATAAGAGCCCAGTGTGGCTAACTGCCCTCTAGATCTTTTGTCAGCTGACACTGGAACAGATATTGGCCTCATCTGGCGAGGTGCTGGGTCAGATCTGGGCCAGATGAGTTGCATTGTCAGCTGCTACTTGGGCAGATAGCCAAGAGATGACACAATCAGTGCTATTTATTTAAAGGACCTGCATTGCACCAAAAATATTTAAGTTGTAGTGTAGTCTTGATTCATATTTAAAGACTTGATTGTATCATTACCACCTTTTTGATTCTTGCACTATGGCTGTTTTTTTGTTTTTAATTTAAATGTATTATTTTTATCATTGCACTTATGTTGCGTGCACTGTATATGATTGTGATAAGGCTACTTCTCCAGACCAACAGGGGGCAGTGTCATCATTCTTAATGGGTCTTATGAAACAGGAAGTAGGGCACCTCCAATGTAAAGTTTTGTGCTCAAATCTACTGTCTATGCTCAAATTCCAAAAAATCTTGGCAGCTTGACGCCTTTGGCATTGTGTAGGTTGAGCTAGAAGGGCTGGCTCGGTCCCGCGGGACAAGTTTCCTTTGCAATTGGACAGACAATAAAGAAAAATGAGTATACACCTCTGAACTTCCAACTCCAGCCCTGTGCTGTCATGGAGATGATGATGATGATGGTGATGATGATGAAGTGAGTGCAATGTTCTGGTGCTAAAGAGTAAAGATCTTCATGGAGGACACACATCACGTGATCAACTCCTCCGAGGAAAGGAGGAGAGCAGTGGAGGCAAAGGGAAGGACAAAAAAGGGTGAAGGAGAAAAGAGATACGAAGGGGAGAAAAGGGAAAAAGGGAAAAAATTTGCATCCATCATAAATGTTTTGTTTGCGTGTGTATGTTTGGTTGTTAATTCGGTCTCGTCTCGCTTCTCTCTGTACTTTAAATCAGCCGGCATGAATGATCAACATAAGCAGAGCTCTGTGCCTTACTGTGAGGTTGGTTTAAAGAGTCGCTTAAAACTCACAGGGTACCTGTACCATCGCACCCTCAGTCTTCTTCTCCTGCTGTGTCCTCCCTTCATCCCTTGCTCTCCTTCCTAAACTCTCCTCACGTCTGTCATCCTTCATGTTCCGCATCATCCATAGTTTTTCTTCTCATCCCATGTTCCTGAAAGTCTTTCACTCTCTCTTTGTTTCTCATTCCTTCTCTCCACCCACCCTAATTCCTTTTCAGGCACCTCTGTTTGCATCCCGAGTCTTCTTTCTGGAAGATTCCATCATGCCGACATCTCTTTCCATTCCTGTGCTCCATTCAGACAATTCTCTAGGAACACCTTTTATCTGTTTGTAATTTCACGTCAAACGTTCATTTTATATTTGTCTGAAAGCCACCACAAGCACCCCCCAAAGCACTAGAAAGTAGTTTTTTTTCTTTTCTTGAGCCAAATATCAGTCAAGTCTTCGGCCTCCGGAGGGGAACCAACTACCTTCCGGGGGCGTTTTTCACGGCCCCATCCAAAGCCTCTTTTCATTTGTTGTCTTTTTTTTTTTTCTTTACTCATTTTGTTTTTAAATCATGAACCTGTGTGAGTTTATGTTTCTGTGTAGCTGTTCACAAAAGGGCATGTCTAACACAAACGCTCGCTATCGTCTCAAGTCTCATCTTAAGTAATATCTCCACGTCTCGCCACTTCATCCAGCACAGCTCAAAGGGAAGTGCAACAGCAAAAAATAATACAAAAAAAATGATTTAACATGCAGACAAACACCAGTTTTCCAAGGGCTCGTCTACCAATGGAAGGATTCATAAGGGTTTGGATTAGTCGAGGGGCGAGGGGGGGGGGGGGGGGTCAAAAGAAAGGCAGAGTCCTTCATTTGAAGACTTGAGGAGGAGTGGGTCTGCTTTAAAAAATGGGAGAGGGCATTCTCCCTTTCCTGTGACACATTTGTGCTAGCTGTTCTACCCACACTGCTATTCTTTTATTTCTTTTTTTGTGTTATTTTGGGTGTTTTGTTTTGTAATTTTAAATTATTATGTGTGGAATTTATGTATGGATCCATTTAATCTATATGTCATTTTTGATTTTGTTGCACTTGGCACAGCTGCGGTGTGGGTGAATCTTTGCTTTGATGTAATGGGGGGATTGATCATCTACACCATGGGTTAAGCAGCATCCCCCATTTTCATAAGCCAATCCTGCTCCTGTTGCTTGTGCCAGTGGATCCTTCAGAGGATCCTTTAGTGGCTAACTGTGTGTGTGAATGTATGTGTGTGTTAATCAGTCCCATGACAGCAACATACTCCTCTTGCTGAGGCTCTGATTTGGTTATGTCTTGAACACACTCACACACACACTCTGTAGTAGGCATGCACACACACATACACACATGCATACACTGATATCTGGTGAGTGTGGATGAAAGCCCCGGTAGTAGCAATAGCACAAAGGACCTCCGCTCTCATCTCTTTTCAGTAGCTCAAGGGTAGTCTCAGTCTCCCATTGTCCTCAAACATGACCCCAAATCAGCCCGTAACCTAACATAGTTAAGCCCCATCAGTTGGGAAACAGGTCTTTAGCATTTTATGCTGAACTAATGGCCATCCATGGCATAAGGGCTACATCCTCCCTCACCTCTGTTGTTATGCAAGTCCGATGGCAGTTTATCCTGCAGCATCCAAAATGAAATGGCGTTGCCAGTTGCCCCAGGTCCCAGTCTGTGAGCCTGCTACTATGTAGCTGACATGAAACCAGTGTGTGTTTATGTGTGTATGTGCACTCCCATCTTCAATAGCGTTTTTATGCTGTGGCTGTATGTATCTCACAGCTGTTTTGAAGTATATTAACGCAGGAGCAGGAGAGAGCACCTTGTAGTTCACCATTCCGGCCTCAAGGTGGTGCTGTGCATCATCGCTGCATCTCAACGTTCCATCATTTACCTGATCCTTCATATGTTTTTTTTACTCTGCGGATTTGACGGGGCAGGGGTGTTCAAAGTATCAGTGCATTTCATTTTTTTCAGTATCATGAAGAATATTTGAAATATGCTAGTTATTTCGATTTTTTTTTTTAATGCACTTTGGTGTCACAGTAGGCCTACTTGTAATTTGAGTATATATTTTGCTAGCTTAATTTGACACAGCCACTCATCATCTCTACTGTGGAAAGACAATGTTCTTTCGTCAGTGGTCCACTTATTGCAATTTATATATATAAATATATTTAGCTTGTCTTCATGTCCTCATTCCTGTGAGTTGGCACGTCGACCAACATTATGGCAGCAAGCACTCAGCGAATCTTACAGTTGCCCTTTCAACTAACCGGTGGGAAAATAAACACGTGTAACACAATTGATGAACATTTTACAGAGACCTCATCCTGGTTCTGTTTTACATTCCTGTTTTCTCTGTCCGAGGTGTCCTCATGAATCACTCTATCCCTTTGTCACCCTTCTTAGCCTACTTAATTGGTCAGCAGTGCACTGTGTGTCGTCCCTGTTTTTTTGTTTCGGTACTCAGGAACAACTTAATGCAATGGTGGCAGAATTAAAAGATCGAAAGAGCGAGAGGAACTGAGGGATAGCACACGTGTGTGTGTGTGTTAGTGAGTATCTCTCTCGAGTGTACCTCCAGGTTAGACAGTGTTGTGTCTGTATAGAGGAGGTGTGTGAGGTGTGCTGCGTCACACTGAGGTCCTCTTGTCGACAAAAAAAAGAAATGACTAGCTGTAAATCATGCTCTGGAAGTTAAAAAAAGGCATCTGAGAATCAATATTAATAAAAAAAGATATATACATTTTGTGTCGTGGTTGATTCATTCAGATAATGTATCATTACATTTTTCTAAACTGTTACACTGCTTACTTTTGTGCAGAGTGACTGAAGATTCAGTCATATGAGAAGATGGGTGTAATAGTAGTCTGCCACAACAATGCTTGTGTTTTCCAAAGACACCTGAACACATGTGCAGGTCATTTAGAGAATTTGTCATAGCGCCTACCCCCTTGATAAATCAGTTGATGAAAAAGCTTTTGATTGGTTGAATTGCACATCATGGCAAACAGTCTAAACACTTAACAAGGAAGGAGCTTTTTCAATGGATTGTGTTTCTGGCTAGAGTATTTCCAAACACACCTGAACACGTGCAGGTCATTTAGGGTATTTGGCATAGGTTCTACTCTCTTGATAAATCAGTTGATTTGTGAGACAGCTTTTGAATGGTTCAATTACAAATCATGTGCACATCGGTGCGAACACTTAACAAGGGAGGTGCTGTTTGAATAGGACCACATTTTGTCAACAGCACACGTAAGAAATATTGTTTGTGGTTTGTCAAATACCAAAAAAGATACGAGCACTGCCAAATAATGGAACGGTGGGGAAAATACTTTTTACTTTACAGTGGTATATGTAAGTAGTAGGTGATAAATCAATTAACAATTTAATTAATTAACAATTCAATTCTATCTGGAGTTTTACCTTTCCCTATTCAGTGTTTGGGGGTGTCAGAAATGGTATGAGATTAACAGAGGCTTGTTCTGTGGTGTTGCATCACTACAGAATCACCATGGGAACTATGACAGACAGAGTATGAAAAAAATATCATTTAGCAGTCGCCACTTTCTGGGAACACACCCCTGGTCAGGATCTTCCCTCTCATACCTTTTGTGGATCAGTTCTCCATTTGTTGTGTGTTACATACCATCATACCCTGAGGCTAAAGCCATTAAATGCATTTAATATGTTGTAAATATTTGTAATATATGTAATATATGTAAATTATTTAATATGTTGAATATTTCAGATTTATCCTCAGGGCCTAATTATGGTTAAGCCATTGGATATGTGTTATGATGTTATGTTATAAGTACACACTGGGACAGAATATATTTCACCTTGCAGTCCTGAGAACATACCATTCACAAGAATACGCACGGCTGCATCAAAGCTGCATTTCTGGTAAGCAAACTGACAGAGTTGACTAAACTTCAGTGGAAAGTCATGAGTCTGCTCTGGTCAATCTGTTCTAGGCAAACAGACATGCACTCTGCTACTTTGTGTCGGGCTCTGTTTGCGGCCCCTCCTGGTCTTGGCGCAACACTGGTTGGCTTTTTAGGACGATGGGAGGAGCGGTTGGAATGTACGAAGGAGATATTCCACATGGAAAAAATAGAAGAGATTGATTGGTGCTGTCACTCTTTACAGTTCTTTCCGTCCAGAACTACAGCTTTGAGTGTTTGATATCCTTCCCTCTCTGTTCCTCATCTACCTTCTTCAAGCAACAATGAGGCTTGCCTTGGTTACCATCGTCATGACGATGCTCCTCCTTGAGGAGATCAAAGCGGACGTTCAGCCACAGAAGAATTTTGACGACCAAAGGGTGAGTAGCCATCGTCTAGAGATGAGTACAGGGGACAAAGAAATGTATAGTGTCCTTTATTACCACTCATGTCTCTGACACACAAATCATGAGAACAGACCCTAGAATTAGGGTTTTATCTGTGTTTTTGCCATTGCTTTCTATGCCCTGCTGGTTTTGGCAGTGACTGGGGTATTGGCGCTAGTTGGCAGGGTGTTGTTCCGCTGTGCTGGGGTAAGGGTTAGGACAAACAGAGAGCAGGTCAATGATCGTTCTGACCACTGTGTTGTAATAGGGAAAACATGGCTCTCATCCTAAGCTATTGCAATGTCCATAAAGACATTGAGGCCAACTTTGAGGCCATGATGTCTAAGGTCTTTGTGTGTGTGTGTGTGTGTGTGTGTGTGTAGCCCCATGAAATGTCCTTATAATGTTTTTATCAGGAGACATCAGGCCTTCCGCTATGCCACTATGCACAGAGATATCAGGCCTCTCTGTCTGAGACAGACGGGTTTGAGATACAGACTATTGAATATAATACCTGAATAAGAAACCTGGAAACTGCTTTGACAAGAGGGAGATGATCCTTGTGCAAGAGCAAATGTGCCAGATCTAATCTAATTCAAAGTCTGATCTGGACAATATACATCAAAATGTGTATCCAGATCGAGCATTTGATAACCGTTGTTCAGTAGAGCAGGTTTGAGTACATTTACATTTACATTTAGTCATTTAGCAGAAGCTTTTGTCCAAAGCGACGTACAAGGGAGAGAACAGTCAGGCTAATAGCAATAAAACCTGGTGTAACAATTAATACTACTTTTTTTAAGAAATAGAAAACGACATAGAAAGAAAAAGAAGTGCAGGACTGTCACTGCTTAAGTGCAAGTTAAGCCAAGGTGCCAGTTAGGAAGGGAGGTGCTCTCTGAAGAGTTGGGTCTTCAAGAGCTTCTTGAAGGTAAAGAGGGACGCCCCTGCTCTGGTAGTGCTAGGGAGTTCGTTCCACCAACGTGGTAAAGCCCTGTGGGCTTGTGTAAAACATTTCCCTGTTGTATCTGTTTTTTATGCATTGCAACTATCAGCTATCAAGGGTATCCTTAACAGTAAAGTGTCATTAGTGGAGTTGAAGTTCGCATACAGGATAATGGCTAATATACACTGTATATTGTGTGTGTGTGTGTGTGTGTGTGTGTTCAGTTTGCAGGAAAGTGGTATCGGGTGGGCATGGCATATGATTCCCCTGGCTTTGTTCCATACAGAGACAAGCTGAGAATCTCCATGGGGGTAGTAGAGCCCCAGTCCAATGGAAACATTGGCATGACCATGTGGAGCATAAGGTGTGTGTGTGTGTGTGTGTGTGTGTCTCTCTGTCTGTCTGTCTGTCTGTCTGTCTGTCTGTCCATCCATATGTGTGTGTATATACCTCTTTGTGTGTGTGTGTGTGTGTGTGTGTGTGTGTGTGTGTGTGTGTCTGTCCTGCTGTCTGTCTTTCCATCCGTATATGTGTGTATATACCTGTGTGTGTGTTTGTGTCTGTCTATCCATCCATATGTGTGTGTATATACCTCTTTGTGTGTGTGTGTGTGTATGTCTGTCCTGCTGTCTGTCTGTCCATCCATATATGTGTGTATATACAGTACCTGTGTGTGTGTGTTGGTGTCTGTCTGTCCATCCATATGTGTGTGTATATACTGTACCTCTATGTGTGTGTGTGTCTGTCTGTCTGTCCTGCTGTCTGACTGTCCATCCATATATGTGTGCATATGTGTCTCTCTCTGTGTGTTTATATAACTTTGTATTGCATGCGGTAGGCAGATATGCACCTATTTCTTTCTCAGTATGTGTGTTTGTAAGTGTGCAAGTGAGTGTGTCACTGTAAAATAAAGGAGTGTGCAAAAACATTGTGAGAAGCATGACCTAAGAGCTGAAGTGCAGATAATATAACCCCCCCCCCCCCCCCACATACACATACACACACGCACACAGATATATACATATATATATATATATATATATATATATATATATATATATATATATGCAAAGGATGCTCCAGTCTGAGGAAGCTTGTTTTGATGTCCACACACATTCATGCTTAGGTCCACTGGCTGTAATAGCAAAGTCTACGTATATGAGAAGACTGCCACTCCTGGTGTGTTTTCGTACTTCAGTGTGCGTGAGTATGGCCTAAGACACACACACATACACACAAGTTGGTCTGGTCCAAACAGACAAAAGAAAATCTGAAATGCTTTTTTAAACATTTAAACATCAATTATCATATAAAGCTCAATGTAAATATGAAACCGTAAGAAAACATTTTTGTGTTTTCTTTCTTGACCCTAGGACATAACAAGGTGAAGGACATCACAGTGGTGGAGACCAACTACTCTGAGTATGCAATCGTCCTCAAATTCAAGAAGATGAACAGGGAGTATTCACAAGTGTCCCTCTATGGTAAGTCGTGTGTGCGACTGTGCGTGTGTGTGTGCGTGTATGTGTGCGTGTGTGAGCATGCCTGTGTGTGTGTGTGATTATGGCAAATCTTCTGATATTCCTCCAGGTCGTACCCAGAAGCTGAGGCCTGAGGTGATTGAGAAGTTCAAGGCCTTTGCTCTGGCTCGTGGATTCCCCAAGGAGTCCGTTCTTACCCCACCGCCATCATCAGGTTGGACAAACACACACACCACTCCACACACACTCCAACACACTTCCCCACTGAGTCACTACCACATACACAGACTCCCACTCTCTGACAATCATTCATAAGTCTCTGACAATCATTCTCTGTCTTTCTCACTTAGACACACACACACACACACACACATACATACACACACGCCCACACACACATGCACACACACACTTAATACTTTTTTTAGTAATTTTCAACCCTTCTATTTACAGAAAGCTGTCCATCCTCCGAATACTAGGTGAGTTTGGAACACACTGTCATGAACAACCCTGTGGTTGCTGTATTCTGAAACCTTTTTTTTTTTTTTTTTGATCCTCGCAGCTGCATAAACCTTTTCTTTCAGAAAGTCAACATCAACACAGTCCTCTTCTGCCGGAAGAATCGTCAAATCATCGTCATCATTCTCACACTTCCATACATCAACACAGTGACCACAGCTCATAATACTGCTTCAGTGTGTATCGCTATACTGTATTTCCATAGCATAAAGGCATCAGTTCTCACTGTTGTCACTTTGGATGCAGAGCCATATCTGCCTCATTCACAAACTACTTTCATGTCTGTTTTGCTCTTACTGCGAGAAATTGACCATGGAGTCAGAAACATTAATGACTTCCAGATCCTGCTACATTGTCAAATAAATGTATGAGAAACTAAGTGTTTTCTGTGCATTTTGCTTATAGACACACACACACACACGTCCAAGCCCATACACACACACACACACACATAAATATATATTCTGTATGTATGTGTGTGTTTGTGTGAATGTTAGACAGGATAACTCAGATGATATGTAAGATTAGTGTCAGTGTCTAAAGACCTGTCCCAGAATGCATTGGTGAACATTTATTTCTATGTTGAATGAAGAGCACATCAATATATTTGACAGTAAGCCCATTTGCTTGATGAGGACAAAAACGGCGGTTTAGGTAATCTCAGATATTTTTACAGATTATATTATTTAGAATCTCTACTAAGCGTGCAGTAATCATTCCGTTTTCTTTAAGGAGCGTGCACAGTATTTATGTAAATGTATGGATATAATCTATCTATTTTACCTGTGTGTGTGTTTGTGTTTGTGTGTGTGTGTATGTTTGTGAGGGAGAGAGAGATAGGCAAGAGGAGACTTTGCACTGTTTGCTGTGTTTGTCTTTTGTATGTGTGTGTGTGTGTGTGTGTATGTGTGTGTGCATGTGTGCTCCATGCCTCTTATAATGCCAGTGTTTTGAGCTGACACACACATGCACAACACACACGCACATATCAATGGGGGTCGATGTCCGATAGCATAGTGGGGTCGGCGGACCTCAGCTCTGGGTTCTGCAGTTGCTTTGGACACAGACGGGATGGAGGCTGCAGCTCTGGTGATCTTACTGGTGGCCCTCGTGGCCCCTCTCCATGCGGGGCCCCTGCCCTCTGAGCCCCTTCTACCCACACAGGAGAGCTTCGACCTGGACCGGGTAAGCCCCCGATACTCCTTCAGTGGTGGTGATTAGTATAGAGAACAACATGTGTGTACATGACCGAAGTGGCGATGTACAAGTGGCAAGGGAAAACTCCCTTTAAAACAGGAAGAAACCTCAGCCCAAAGAGGGGACCCATCTGCTTGGGGCCGGCCAGCTAGAGAAATAGAAAAGCACAGGGGGATGGGACGGAAGGGAGGAGAAGCAAGCAGATTAATTCATACATGTATCACGATAAAACACATTGGCATACATGTGGCATATACAGATAATACATACAAGATTGCACGAGGCATACAAGATTGGACATACATGATGCATACAAGATTGATGGCGGATAAAAATGGAGAGACCCAGTTGTGAGGTGAAAACTTGAGTGAATTATCTCGGGAGTTGTAGATCAGTATATTTATTCAGCAAACAATAGCTAGGTGCTGACAACACTTAGTCTGCATATGTGTAAAAGCTATAGAGAAGGAAACTTTTAGTTTTAGTTCTAGTAAGTGGGAGAGCATTGCAGTAGTCTAGGCGCAAAGTAATGAATGCATTGATTAGTGATTTTCTTTCTCTCACTCTGTGTGTGTGTGTGTGTGTGTGTGTGTTTGTGTGTGTTAGTTCATGGGGAAGTGGTATAGTGTGGCCAAAGCCTCCACTTGTCCATTGTGGCTGAAATCTAAAGGAGATTCTGCTGTTGGCACAGTGGTGCTGAAGAAGCAGCCCACAGCAGACACATTCAGCCTGACAAAAACTAAATCCAGGTCCTGTACAACACACACATACGCACACACACACACCCACACACACACACACAGAGATTCAGCCTGACACTAACTAAATCCTGCTCCTATACTGTGTGCTCACGCAAACACACACACAACTCTCTCTCACACACACACACACACACACACACACACACACACACACACACAAACATTCAGCATGACAGGAACTGGTTCTCATTTTACTACATACACAATGAGATGCAAACAGTGCATGTACACAATACTAAATCATACGTTTGTATGTGGACATAGATATGTCATACACATACTGTATATGCACTCACACACAAGCACTTACTGTGCATGATGATACGAATGATAACTGTGTATTTATGTATCCTATGTGTCTCTCTTATAATTCATTATAAATAGTCTTATTGTATCTATGCACATGGTTTCCTGTATCTTTCTGCAGGCAAGGAATCTGTAAGCAGACTACCTATGTCTATCACTTGACCCAAACACCTGGCAGATTCCAGTACTACTTTTCCCGTATGTGTCTTCTCTGTCTCGTGATCTCCTCTTTATCACCTGGCCCTTAATGTTAAAGATGTCTGTGCATGTTCTTCATCTTCCTCTTCTTGTTCTTCCTCATCTTCCTCTTCCTCCTCACCCCTCAGAGTGGGACGCTGATGTGGACACGTATGTGGTGGATACAAACTACGCCGAGTATGCCCTGGTGGTGGATCACAAACACAAGCGTCACTCTGAGAAGAGAGGCACACGTGTGGTGCTCTATGGTGAGTCACCAGGATACTAACGTCAAAAACAGCAGCTCTTCACCTGTCCAGCTCTTCTAATGCAACCACAGCACATAGGCTACTGGGTCCCTCCTTGTCCTGGTGAAATATACCTATATATATATATAGGTTTGCCACTCCCTAGGTCTGGCTTTGCATGAGAGTGTGTGAGTGCCTCTTCTAAAATTGTATTGTGGTTGGTCTGATCCCACCAGCTCCTTGCTACTTTATTACCATACCCTGTCAAATGATTAAATGTAAATGTAGATTTAACTAACTGTACTGCCCCCATCAGGCCGTACCCCAGAACTGCAGATGGCTGTGCTGGAGGACTTCAAGCGCTTGGTGGCAGAACAAGGCATGGGCGAGGACAATATTGGCATCATGAAGAACAAAGGTACCTTTACTGTTCCAACATGGTTTCTTTACAATGTCTCTCTGTGAATATATACTAGAATGGAATACAATGATTTGGGTCTGGCAAAATTAGAGAGATTTTTGGCAAGGAGTTTGACTTCCTTGGAAATAGATTTTGTAATAACATCCCTCTCTGTGAACTGGATGATGGGATTGTGTTATTATATTATATTGTTGAAAAAAATAATGTATTTCTCTCTTTCTGTCTGTCGTTATCTCTTTTTTTTGTCGGTATCTCTTTTTTATCTCTGTTTTCTTCTCTGTCTCTCTCTCTCTCTGCTCCTCTATATTTCTCTTTTGATCTCTCTCTCTTCATCCCTCTCTCTCTCTCTCTGCCTTTGTCATCCCCAGGTGAATGCACCCCAGGAGAAGCTGACACACGTGTTCCAGAGGTAGAGTATAGCAGAAGCACCGCAGTTTCCTCGGGCTCACTCAGACACAGCTCCCACAGCCTAACTTAAACGCAGACCTGACCCACACACAGTCAATTCATGCATCAAACTGCAACAGATGCAAGAGACACCCATGGCTTTTAGCCTCCTTGATAGTAAGCTTGCCTCCCCTGTCCTAAAGTTGTGGTTGGAGTCCATTTGCATTACATACATCACATTTATTCATTTGGCAGCTTTTATCCAGAGCAACCTACAATTTAGGGACAACGGTCAAGCTTCAGTAGATTAGGAGACTTTCGAGACTTTGGAGTTCAGAATACGTGCAAATAGTCTAGTACTGTACTGTGATTCTCAAAAGGTTACACATGTGTACCTATGCATGTGCAAAGAGGCGTTTCAACAGTAATGTCCTCGCCGGCGGAAGATGCATCTAAAATGGCACAGTCATAAGGGCACAGTCATAACACATTAACTGAGAACATGAAACATGAAAGTGTGTAGAGGGTTGGTGCCTTCTTAAAATTACAAAACCCTTTCTTTTTACCTGACACATTCTGATCACACATATGAGTGCCCGTATGTGTACATGTGTTGAAAATGTATACATTTGTGTGTGGGTGTGTGTATGTATGTGTACATGTGCCTTTAGTGCCTAAATTACAAACGCTTTTTTAACCTAATTTACACATCGGAACTCATGCCCTATCTTACATCATGTCAATGAATCTTCCTCCCACCCTCCTCCAGAGAGCCATAAGGGCTGCGGTGCTTCTTCCAGCTGATGAAGAGGAGGGATCTGCATGGGACCATTTAGGGACGGACAAAGGTGAGAGATTATGCTACACATGTGAGATTGATAGAGCTATGCATGCTACTGAGGTAGACACAGGTGAGTTCTCGTGCTATTTATGCTATGTGAGCTAGACACATGTAAGTGACCATGAGCTATGCATGCTACATATCTGAGATCAATATACATGCCTGTGTGTATGTATCAATGTACATGCGTGTCATTTGATGTGTGTGTGTATGTGTTTCACAGAAGCGTGTTATGGCCCGCAGGACCGGGGCGGTAAATGTGAATGGCATGTTTATCGCAAATTCTTCTACAATTCGACCAGCAAGACTTGCCAGAGTTTTTTATTCAATGGCTGTGGAGGCTTCAAGAACAACTACAATACTGAATGGTTGTGCATGCAGACCTGTCAACCAGAAGGTAAATGGTAAAGAGAGAGAGAGAGATAGAGAGAGGGATAGAGAGCAGAAGAAAAGAGAGATGAAGAGTAGCCAACAACAGTAGGAACAAGGTAAGAGTTGGTGAAACATAAAAAGAGAGAAAGAAATGGAGGGGGACAGTGAGAGAGAGGTTAGTGGAAGATAGAGAGAGAGTATGATGAAGGGAGACAGGGTGAAGGAGAGGTTAGTGGAAGATAGAGAGAGAGTATGATGAAGGGAGACAGGGTGAAGGAGAGGTTTGTGGAAGATAGAGAGAGAGTATGATGAAGGGAGACAGGGTGAAGGAGAGGTTTGTGGAAGATAGAGAGAGAGAAAGAGATGATGGAGGAGGATGAAGAGATGAGGAGTACTTTGTTACTTTCCTATTTCTAGAGCCTGTGTAGCCTACTAACACCTGAGTTTTAGTGCATACTCAGAAGGTACAGCTAGAGGACTGTGAGAAGCAATGAACCGAATTGGTCAAAAAGTGAATTGGATTAGAATGGTGGACTGCGCCTTTAAATGAATGGCGTCTCCCTCTCTTTCCCACCGCCTCTAGTTGTCTGCAAAATGCCCTTAGACCCTGGACCGAGTGGCCAACCCATCTTGCCGTCAGGGTGGAACTGGGGCTTTGACTCTGCCACTGGGAAGTGTGTAGAATTCATTTATACAGGGTGGAATCAAGGTGGGAACGCAAACAGGTTCAGCTCCAAAAATGTGTGTGAGGGTGTCTGCGGAGGATTTACGGACGGTAAGAACAAAAAAACACACACACACACACACACACACACACACAAACATGCATGCAAACATACATCTGAAAGTATGCGGGTAAACATATAGATTAACATACACACACACACAGTTTTTAATGCCTGAACGTGTCCTTAGCCTAATGCATATGACTTTGTTTGTGTGTGTGTGTGTGTGTGTGTGTGTGTGTCTGTATGTATGTGTTTCTGTCTGGGTGCATTTGTGTGTGTTTTACAGGAGATGATGAACTGCTCAAAATAAACTAAAAGGGGTGACAGTTCAGCTGATGTTCACTCTGGAAGTCAATACACACACACACACACACACACAGACTGAAAAAAGCAGACCAACTGCACTTATATCTCCTAACCCAGACTATTTGTATGTTGCTCATCTGTGATCTTGACATACTTATTAAAAAAGAGATTACCAATCAGACTTTCCTGTGTTTGCTTCAGTGTCTGTCTTCGGCAGTCTTTCCCATCCACTGTAAGTGTAATGTTCTAGCTATGGTAGCAAGACATAAGAAGTGAGTTCTGACCTGCAAACGTCTGAGATGGTGAACAGCACCTTCTAGGGGAACGTAAATTCATGAATGAAAACTACATAGCCTGCTTACATGCACATTTTTTGCTCGATAGTATGAAGTAGTATGGAGTTTCTCTCATACACCAAAACATTACGGTTGAGAGGAATCAGCCTATGGGAGATAAAGGCTCACACCAGGGGGTGATTTATAGCACCACTGGCCAACCATCTTACTGTCCTGAAACTACACACACACACAGCCACATACACATAGCAAATATTTGACATTGACTGCCATTCTTAAGAGCACAGTTAAGCTATTATCAGGCCTCAGTCAAACATCTCAATCCCTCTTTTTTGCAAATTGAAGAATTTCATGCGATTGTGGGGTGCAATTTTCTCTCATAATAGCTTGACTTCCGCAAGAAAACACAGAATCTTTAAATGTCTGCATCATTTGTGATTCATTTATTTGACTCAAAATCCCTTGCAGGATTCTAGAGGGACTGACAGATGTATTCGGGCATCCAAATTGCTACACTAGTATATACAGCAGGCCTAAGTGTGCTACACTAGTTTATACAGCAGGCCTAAGTGTGCTACACTAGTTTATACAGCAGGCCTAAGTGTGCTACACTAGTTTATACAGCAGGCCTAAGTGTGCTACACTTGTTTATACAGCAGGCCTAAGTGTGCTACACTAGTTTATACAGCAGGCCTAAGTGTGCTACACTAGTTTTTACAGCAGGCTTAAGTGTGCTACACTAGTTTATACAGTTGCACTACATTACCAGAGCATTTAAATAACTCCTATAGGACTGTGATAAGCAATTAACTGAATAACCTCAAGTGTAGAAGTTATGTTCGGAAAAGTCATGCCTGCTATGTGTTGCTGCTGAGAGGAAACAAGCAAAAATTGAGTTTACGTGTATCTCTCTCTCTCCCTCTCTGTGACACCATTAGCTGTCTGCTTTTAGGGGTTCTGGTGAGTTGCAGGCAGATCAATAGTGTTGACTTATGTGGACCACTCACCTTGGCTGTCCTGAGGGGGCTGACCTATTTCACATCTGTTCAATAAACCACTAATGGCAGCTCCGAACCAAATACTAATGTGAGCTGGCTCTGAACCATTAGACACAGACCCACACGCAGACACACACACACACACACACACACACACACACACACACACACACACACTATTTCAACCATCTGGATATGACTACACAAAACTGAAACTGTTATACTCACTCTTCACATGAAAAGGCTATTTTAAGGATCTATGCATGTTTTTTGTGTATGTATGTTTATGTATGTCTGATTTAATTTCCTTTCAAACTGCTGAAAGTAGCATTGAAGGGGAGCAGAAAGGTTTGAGTAAGAGACAAACACAAGAAGGCATGAGGAGAACTTTGCACTGTTTGCTGTGTTTGTTTGTTTTTTGCTTACACTGTGTGTGTGGGTGTGTGTGTATGTGTGTTACACTGCTACATGAATGTGTGTTACAACACTTTACCCCACAACACACACACACATACACACACACACACACACACGCACACACACACACACACACACACACACACATCAATGGAGGTCGATGTCCGATAGCATAGTGGGGTCGGCGCCTCGGCGGACCTCAGCTCTGGGTTCTGCAGTTGCTTTGGACACAGACGGGATGGAGGCTGCAGCTGTGGTTTTCTTACTGGTGGCCCTCGTGGTCCCTCTCCATGCGGGGCCCCTGCCCTCTGAGCCCCTTCTACCCACACAGGAGAGCTTCGACCTGGACCGGGTAAGACCCCCATACTCCTCCATCTCTCTGTTTATTTAGCCCAATGTCTCAAGCCTTTTAGAAAACTCAGATCTCCGATTTTCAACTTAGTGTGTACAAGGAGAATATTGCTCAGATAACTAAGCAAGTGAATTTGGTACTGTAGGAGTATAAAGTTATTTGGACTTTGAGATTACCATGTTCTTGGAGGTGCATTGTGTACAGAAGAACTGTTTTAGGTGAAGTTTTAGGTCTTTTAGTTATTCTGAAAAGGGCTCTGAAAAACGCCTGAAACAAAGACTCTAGATGCAGAGAAACCACAGGGATGTTTGGAAACATGACTCTCCCTCAGAATTAGATGGTTGTTTACTATGTATCCATATATTAGACATAAGAAGACATCTATTTACTCTACCTTTAGCTGACTTCCATCCTTCATATCAGTCTCTAAGCTCACCCAACCAATGTTAAAGTGATCACTGTCTGTCTCCATTATCTTTCCAACAGCATGTGAATGAGTGTGTACAATTTGATTGTCATTTTTCTTATAGTTTTTAAGATTTATTGTTTTGGATTTCGTTTCGATGGAGCATTATTTTTTCTATTTTGCTTTCTGCTCTCTGTCTCTCCCGCCCTCCCTCCCTCTCTCCCTCTCCCTCTCCCTCCCCCCCCCCTCCCTTTGTGTGTGTGTGTTATAGTTCATGGGGAAGTGGTATGATGTGGCCAAAGCCACCACTTGTCCTTGGATGCAGAAGCACAAAGGAGATTCTCCTATTGGCACATTGCAGCTGGAGAAGGGACCCACAGCAGACACAGTCAGCATGAGCAGAACTATGTCCAGGTCCTATACCAATCACACACACACACACAAACACACACACACACACACACCATGACCAGAACTATTTCCGGGTCCTATACCATCACCACACGCACACACACACACACACACACGCACACACACAGCATGACCAGAACTACGTATGTCCAGGACCTATACCATCACCACACACACACGCACACACACACGCACACAGCATGACCAGAACTATGCCCAGGTCCTATACCACTCACACACACGCGCACACACAAATGGAACACACAGAGACATCATCTCACTGTTTCACATTTATATATGTGTAGGCATGGAACCTGCAAGCAGATATCTGGTGACTATCACCTGACCGAAACACCTGGCAGATTCAAATACCACGTGTCCAGTAGGTGCAATACAATATCTCTTAATGGCCAATCAAATGCTTTATGGTGTGCCTTTAATAAACATGATTGGTGGTGAAACAGCAAGTTTGTGTGCATCTCCCTCTTTCAGGATGGAATGCTGATGTGGATGCCTATGTGATGCACACAAACTATGATGAGTATGCCCTCGTAGTGATGATAAAACAGAAGCAAGGGAGCGACAAAACCACTTCAGTCAAACTGTATGGTAAGTCACCAGGCCAGGACACGCACTTAACCTCTCTCTCTCTCAGTCCGGATGATCTAACAGAAAGATTTCTTTAATATATATGGTTTGGTGACACAGCATGAACCATGAGAGAACCACTTTGTCAAAATGAATTGCATCTCTCTGCTGGCACAGGCAATAGTTGAGTATAGTGCCCTCATCTGGCCTCTTAAAGAACTTAAAGAACCTCATGAAAATGTTTTGTATATTGCACTTTATGTGTACTTAGCTACCCAGAGCACTTCATTGATGTAAAAGGTTTATGATTTACCATCCCTGCATCAAGTCGACTATCGAGTAGGCATCCAGTTCTGTCCTTGCTCTTGATAAGCTGTTGACATTGTTCGGGGGGATCCAGGTTGACTCTCTGATGTTGGGGATAGTAAAGCTGGATGTGACGTGACGAAATGTGGAGCAGTAGTTATGGAGCAACAAGTCGAGTGTGGAAAGAAACACTTCAGAGTGCTACACCTAAAAATGCCCCAGTCAGTTATCTTTCTGTACTGCCCCCTGCAGGCCGTACTCCAGAACTGCGGGACACTCTGGTGGAAGACTTCAAGCGCGTGGTGAGAGAACAGGGTATGAGCGAGGACACCATTGTCATCAAGCAGAACAAAGGTACTCACCACAGTGCTGGTCTTTGCTTTCTCTCATGTGCCACAAAGTCAACTCTCCAGAGCACTGTATGAATACAATTCACTGAAGATTGATGTGAGCTTTGCAAAATTGTTCTGTGCTTTTATGTACTATCATCATATTTATTTGCTCTCTTTGTTTCTCTCTTTCTCCTATTCTTCCCACTCCGTCCATCTGCAGGTGAATGCATCCCAGGAGAAACTGTGGTTGTTGACACACCTATTGTCCAGGTATGGTGGAGCTCTTCTCTGGACCAGGCTCCCTCTAAAGCAATTGGCTTTCTAGAACCTTCTACAATTATAAGGTTTCACTGAGGTGCAAAGTATAATAAATAAATACATAAATAAATACATAAATACATAAGTAAGTAAATAAAATAACTGCAGCATTCATTTTAGTGAGGGAAAACTATTTGGTTGATACAAAACACACATGAAAGCATAAACATCACTCCTGCTCTTTCTGTTGGACTTGCTGGATGTGTCAGAGGTCCAGGAGGGCTGCAGTGTTCCCCCAGGATCAGGATGACGAGGGCTCAGGAATGATGGCGACAAACGTGCCTCTCTTTTGGGGACCAGGTGAGGGGCCAGTCAGCTCTCTCCTCATATACAAGACAGCCAACTTCACCATGTTCACTGCAAAAATGCTTTTCTAACCTAGTGTTATTACTCTTATAATGAGATGAAAAAATCTAGTTGGTCTTGTTTCCAACTAGATTTTTTCATCTCAATATAAGAGTAATAACACTAGGTTAGAAAAGCATTTTTGCAGTGCACGGAGTGGAGGTGGGTGTGCCGCCATGGAGGCTAGAGGCCACTGGTGCCAGCATTCAGTCGCTAGTATATCACTTGAGGTGTCAAGCGTAGGGCTTCCAGTGCAAAAACAGGGCTGACACCACCATTGAGCAGTAAAGGGGAAGGCTCGTGCTACGTTATGAGTAATGTTGAGTTATGATGAGTTAGTGATGATAAGATTGAAATGGGATTCTTAATATATGCATTCATCTTAAGTTGTATGAATATTTGTGTGTATACATGAATTTGTGTGTGTGTGTATGATTATTGCAGAGGCATGTGAGGCCGCACCGGACTCCGGCCCGTGTTTTGGAATGTTCCAGCGCTTCCACTACAACACTTCACTCAAGGCCTGCCAGGTCTTCAACTTTGGCGGTTGCCTAGGCAACCAGAACAACTTTGTGACAGAGAAGGAGTGCTTGCAGAGCTGCCGTACAGAAGGTAAAACTGGAGAGAGTAAGAAAGGGAGAGAGCGAAAGTGATCCTTGTGTCATCCCATGTCAACTTGTAAAATCAAAATGACACTCTGGCAGCTCTCCAGTGAAGTGGTAGTATCTGACAGTTGTCAGCCCTCAGAGGATCTAGCCAGGGCCTATCCCACAAAACAAGATTTCTGAGTTAGGTAACTGCTGTGCAGGTGAATCCTGTAAACACTATCTGGACTGTGATATTAAAAAGGGTTATTTTGGGTTTTACTCACTGAAGTTAAACAGATCATTTGGTAATCCTCTTTAGTGGAACTGCATTATTATGTTTATTTTTTACAGAAGTATCATAAACACAGCTTGAATAAAAATGCAACTTGAAAAAAGGCAAATATCTGATTGAAAAACAATCCACCTTGAGTTGCCGTATGTTTATCACTGCAAACGCCACCCTAACATGAGGATATGGACTAACACTAGAATAATCAATAATAAACAATCTAATGAACACTAATAAACTACTAATAAAGTCAATAATCCAGCTTAAAGCAACACAAGGGAGAGTGACCATCATCAAGTTTAATTGGACAATCATCAATCATCACCTAGTTCATGTAGGTGACATGTCTGTAAAGTGTGTGAAATCTTCTGACTGCCTCTCCAGCGGCCTGTAGGATGCCCATAGACGCAGGCTCCTGCAAAACACACGTGGAGCTGTGGGCCTTTGACTCCAAAGCCGGGAAGTGTGTGTCTTTCAAGTACGGAGGTTGCCAAGGCAACGGGAACAAGTTCTACAGCCAGAAGGAATGTGAGGAGTACTGTGGAGTGATGAAGGACGGTAAGACAACACACACACACACACACACACACAGACACACGCGCACACAGACACACACGCACACACACAGACAGACAGACACACACGCGCATGCACACGTGCACACACACACACACGTACGCATGCACACACAGAGACAGACAGACAGACATGCGCGTGCGCACACACACACATGCTCACTCACAGACACACACATAAACAACATCTGTCTCTCAAATCGTACACACGTAAAGTCAATTATGCATGTAGCAAAATGCACACACATGCCACATACAACACAAACACACATTACTTTCTCACACCAGCTCGCACAGCGATTCTTATCATGTCACATTCCTACATGTTAACACCAAAAAACCTCACACCCTGTCTTCTATGTGCACCCCCCCCCCCTCCCCAAACACAGTCACACACACATTCTCGCACACACACACACAAATTCTCACACCAACACACACCCACAATCTCACACCCACCCACACATACACACACACACGTAAATGTACACACTGATACCTAGAAAACTACATTGTTAATGCATGAGAATTTTTACTCTACAACATCAAGTATGTTCTTTTG
>NC_137909.1:21280738-21283238 GCF_963457725.1 Sprattus sprattus
GTGTGTGGGGGGGGGGGGGGGGGGGGGGGGGGCAGTGCAATAAGCTTGTGTGTGCGTTTGTGTGTACATGTGTGTGTATGTGTGTATGTGTGTGTACATGTGTGTATGTGTGTGTGTGTGTGTGTGTGGGTGTGTGTGTCTGATGGTTTGTAGAAATGCAGCCATCAGCTCTGCTCTATTGAACAGGGTGGTAAGGCAGCGAAATACAGTATACAGAATATTACAATGCATTGATGATCACATTAACATGATTACACTGCATTTTAACCTAATCCATTTTTCATCATTAACACACGTTGTATTAATACACATTGCTTAATATAGTATTGGAGTTTTGTGTATCTGTAAGTGTGTAACCATTTACATTTCCTGTCATAATACAATCCATCCAGTGGAAATGTATGAGTGAGTGTGTCTGCATGCGTGTGTGTGTGTATGTGTGTCTGCGTGTGTGTAAGTGTCTGCTTGAAAGGGTAGAGAATAGGAATGTCACGAGAACCGATACTTACGATACCTTTCGGTACTAAAATAACAAAACACAGATGATACCCATTTTTTTGAAGCACCGTAGGTACCGTGAGCACCGGTGCCAGCTGTTAGAATCGGTGCTGCGCTTCTTCTGGAACTGACGGGGGCAGTATACGCTTCGGTGTTCCAGTCGAACTTTTGACATGTTTTTCACATTAGTCAGGTAGAACTTTGTGGAATGTGGGCATAAGTGTGACATAAGGTACTAATGCAATTTTTTTGCATAAATTGATAGTTTAGGGGTTGTAGACTCAGAATCCGACGGGTGCCGCTCCGGCACCCTTGAGCATTTTCTTTACTGTAAAATGACATAATAGGCCACGCCCCCTTTTTGACCATAAAAAAAAAAGAACTAGATGCACATCATTGTATAAACCCAATCCATCATCTGTGGTATAAAATGAAAGCTCTTCTCATACAGAAATCAGATTTGACGAAAAGAATGGTGAAAAAAAAAGTTTAAGTAAAGTTTAAGTTTAAGATAGGATATCACTTTGCAATGTTGTGTGCATGACTGCCCTTTGCTCCGTGCTCATCCTCTGGGTGGCAAGAAACACGGGCATGTTCTAACGGCGCTCTTGATGAGATTATATAATAAAGATATGAGATACTAGTTTTTATAATGTTGTTTTTTAATTCAAAGTGCAACAGAGGTGTGTTTAATGAGCTCAAAGTGCGTGCCATACAAGGCACATCACACAAACACACATACACTATACAGCTAGGTGAATTATAGCCCTTCCTTGGTCTGCATCAGGCAGCAGAGGACTCGGGCCCAAATCTGGGTCTCGTCTGTCTGAGCTCTGCTTCACAGCCAGCTGCTATTTGAAGACCCAGGGCAGATGGATGGGGCACAATTTTGCCCTCAACATTGAGGTCACAACCCCCACTCTCCCCTCCAACCCTCTCCTGGTGCACAGCATTTGACGATGGTATTCCAAACCAGAAGGATTCTTGTGCATAAAGCACAGTACTAATGTTTTACACAGGATGTTCCACATAGAATATTGTACCGCCTACACACCGGCCGGTTCTGTTTGTGGGGGTCCTGTTCCAGGGAAGGTAACGTGTCGGAACGCAACCTGATCTGCCACACTTTTGAGGTTTCACAAAGAGGGTGTCGGGTTCAGAAGCGCAGGAAAAGAGCGGCCTTTTGTTACCTAATGGATCGTATGTGCGCTTTAAGAGCCGCACAGAAAATCTCTTCTTAAAGAGGTGGTGAAGATGCAGAGGTGAAGTTTGTGTGTGTGTGCGTGTGTGTGTGTGGTGGACCTCGGACATACATTCCTGCACAGCCATCATAAAAAGGTTGCAGCATTGTTAATTAATGCCACCATTGTCAGAGGATTTGGGGTGGTGGTGGTGGTGGTGGTGGGGCAAAACTCAGGTGACAGGAGGAGAGCGGAGTGGGGTGGAGTCGCTAGGTGAAGGGAAAGAAAAGGGTTTTTTCTCTTTCTTTCTTCCTCGATCCTCTGTCCACCCAATCCTACCCCTACCCCTTCCCCTACTGCTGCCCCACCCCACCCCACTCCTGTTCCCTCATTCTTCTGTTCTGCCACCCCTCCCCCACTCCTCTCATTCACCCGGGGGTCCCCCTCTCCCTCCCTCCCTCACTCTCTTTCTTCTTCACCCTTCATTCTGCAACTTCGTCCCGGTTGCCGCGGCGAGGGGGGGTGGAGAAAGGGAGAGAGAGAGAGAGAGCAAAGAGGAGAGAGCAGAGTTGAGAGAGAGAGAAAGGGGGATGGGGGGATGGGGGGATGACAATAGGGGGAATGAGAACTTGCAGTAAGGGTGCAGGCTGAATGGCCCCATTCAGTGTGCCCAGCCAAACAGAAATACTTCTCCCCTCTCACTTCAAGCCTGCAGTTTCACTGTGTACAACCAAGTCTTTATTCTCCATAATTACTCCCCCAACACACACACACACACACACACACACACACACACACACACACACACACACACACACACA
>NC_137909.1:21288238-21305738 GCF_963457725.1 Sprattus sprattus
AAGATTGTAATACAGACACCAAACCTGAGGTGACTCATGCAGACTTGAACCAGGTGTGATCTGCTCTGAATCTGGCAGTGTGTAAAACAAAAACAAAAAACTTTCTGTAATGCGGTGTCCTGTGTAACAGTATCAACCATAGGATTGCTTAGGCAAATAGCTCTTACTGTATCTCCCTTTCTTGAGTCGGACGTCACACAGCAGCAAAACGCCTCACACAGAGAGGTGAGTTTTCTCTCTTTCCTTCTGAGAATTCAATTCAGTTTGAAACAAACAAATTGTCTCAAGGTGCTTTACTCTGAGCCCAGGACCTGAACCAACCCACCGAATGGCACAGACAATAGTGAGGAAGTGTGACTGCGCCGCTCGAGAGGTTCCCGTAAAGCCTGACCAGTGTGGGAAGAGCAGCATGTCTCACACACACACACACACACACACACACACACACACACACACACACACACACACACACACACACACACACACACATTAACTCAGCTAACCAACCACACATGTTAATGTTCTTCAAGAACTTCCCACATGATCTGATGAATGTAAGAAGTCCTCCAACCTGAGCAAGATGACCCCACCAAACTCTCCATACCGGCTAACATTCCCTGACATCTTCCCACAGCCTGTTGTATGGAGGAAACCTGCCATTCTACAAGTTGGGTTGCATTTGCCAAAAGTGTTGTTGTGCAACCACCAACCAACATCTTGACATTGTCTTGACAAGTCCCTTTCCTAGTTGCCCCAGTGGTTGCACAACAGCACTTTTAGGAAATCCACACCTGTTAACGTTCCTCAAGGCATTCCCACAAAGCCCGACAGGTACAGAGAACCTAATGACCTGAGTGGGGTTGCGCACACCTCACCATCCACATCAGCCTAGAAAGCAGGTCTGGGAAAAAGACGCAGAGGTCAAGACTTTATGAAGAAGCCTGAGACGTTCTGAGCTCCTCAGCATCGCATCAGATGTATCCCTCTGCCAGCTTGAACCCTGTGAGTTTTTCACATGCCATGCAAAAATGCAAGGCTGGGTAACATGAGCCTGTTTGAGACAACAAGGAGACCGGGGGTGAAGCATCTGAGCCTGATGATCCGTCCCAACAAGGACCATTAAACAAGTATCTACGTTTCAGCCCAAGGGCTGCCTTTGTCTTCCAGTCCGCAGGCACTTTTGGTTCCTCTCCAAAACTTGTAAGGTATGAGGGAACTTGACATTCCTCAACCCAATGCTGTCAGCACCTTCACAGCCCCTGTGCGAATAGAGAAGGGGAGGAAAAAAGAAGCGAAAAGGAATGAAAGAATGAGAGAGAGAGAGAAAGGGTGAGAAGAGGAAAACACCCAACGTGTTCTCAGGAGCTCAAGTCCCCACTTGGCATTCTCCAGTGAATGGGTTAAGCATGTTTTTACTCTCTATCAAAATGTCCCATGATCTTTTTTTTTCACTCTCTCGCTCTCTCTTACTCTGTTATTTATTTATTTCATTTTTTTGCAGGGGGAACTCTCTGCTAAAATCATTTCCAAATTTCAGGGCTGTGATGTGTCTCTGCTCAGGCACATGAAGAATCTATTAGGGGGCCTCTCCATAGCAGTCTGGGAGAAGAGCCAACTCAGCCGCCGGACAATAGAAATCCAGCTCAACAAAAACATCCTGCTGGAGTGGGAGAAAGAGGAGGAGGGAGGGACGAAGAGGGAGGGAGGGAGGGAGGGAGGGAGGGGAGAGACGTGCCAAGAAAGCTCCCAGGGTCTGAAGGCCTCGGCGGTCCTGCGCTCGAGCTCTCTGCTCTCTCCTTCGGGAGACGGCGTACATGAAGACAAACGATGGCGTGTTCCCTCTCTTCACACATTGCCATATCTCCCTGTGTGTTGGTGCATTCGTTTCACGTCTTGAATGTGTTCAAGGTTTTTTTATTTTATTATTCCTAGTGTGTCCAGAAGGAAAGGCTACATGTGTCGTAAACATGGACTTTTAAAAACCATTTAGGTCTGTTCACCCTGTGCACATATGAAACAAAGAGGGACGTCTAAGGGAGCCGAGAAAAAGACTTGTGCATGATTCACACACACATTGCTTGCCTGACTCATGGCAAAGCCCATATTTCAGGAGACCACAGTTAATTAAGACAAAGCCACAGGTCTGAGGCGAGGGAAATGACTGATGGGGAAATGGTGTGAGATACAGTCGGTTCCATGTGGCTAACCTCCCCAAAAACACCCCAGGCCAACTACTGCAGATGTGACAGTCTGAGAAAATAAGATAAGGAAACAGAGTCATTAAGTCAAAGAGAGAGAGAAAGATAGGGAGAGAGATGGAGCTGTGGGAGAGTTCATGAGAAAAAGACAGAAACTTTGACTGAAAGTCAAAGAGAAAGGGAGAGAAAGCAATGGAGAATGATATTATCATTTATAGGTTTGTGGGTGTGTGAGAATATGGGTTCCTGCAAGCGCAGAGTGGACTAACAGACAGTGGCTAGAGAGCTGCTCCATATACACACACACTCACACACACACACAGACGGGTAACATAAAACCCCCTCATACTCTCTCTCTCTCACACACACACACACTGGGGAGGGGATCCTTCTTTAAAACAAAACTACCCACAATCCACTGCGTTCTTTTATTCAGCCTGTGAAAGGACAGGGCCAAATGAATGACAAAAGGAAGGACAGAATGGAGAATGAGAGAGAGAGATAGACAGACACAGTGTGTGTGTGTGAGAGAGAGAGAGAGGGAGGGAGAGAAAGAGGTGGGCCTAAGCAATTCATTCTTCTTTGCAGGACATTCTGTGGAGGGAGGGGGGTGGGGGGGTAGAGAAGCATTTGTAGGGAGACACTGATGCAGGGTTTAATGATTTCTTTACTGGCTTGTACACAAACGTACAAAAAATATTACAGCACTCATGTTCTCACCACACATAAAACATCACAGTGTTACAAACGTTCAAAAATAAACACACAAACAAACAAAACAAAAAAGAAAACACAAAAAGAGAAAGCCAAATCAAACACGATGGAACATTCGCATCACTCATGCAACTCAAACTTTTGTCTTGTTTCGCCCCAAGGAACGCAAACAAAAACCAGAAAACTTGGTCCAAACCAATAAAAAAAAAAGAAAGAAAGAAAAGAAGAAAGAAAGAGAAAAATATCAGCACTCAACTCTGAATTCTTTTACACCTATCTAGCCGTCTGACTCTTCTTGTCATAAATGTTATGACAACATGTTGAGTGAAACGACTATGCATCGTGCAATTCTTTTTTTTAAATGTTTTTGTTACAATGATCTTACCATCAAATGTATCACTCCCCTTTCAAGATGACAGGAGCGGATCACTTCAGACAAGAAAGTGCTCCGAAACATTTTCAGCGTTTATATATCTTCATATATATATATACATAGATATATATATATATTTATACACATACACCCGCTCACAGATACAAACTTCTTTGCAAACATGATGTTTTACAAAGAAACACACAAAAAGACAATATAACCTGGAGCATTTTTATACAATAGTATTTTGTTGTGTTCCTTTTTTTCTATTCAGAAAAAAATTAAAATGTTGACATGAAGCCAACCAATTACGAACAGTCCTCAGTGCAATATTTTAAAACAAACCAAAAAAAAAAAGAAGAATAAAAAGATCAAGTTTAAGACAAGCGATGCATATTTTTTTTTTCTGCTTCCACCAATCAGGTTGCTCAAATCTGGTGTGTCGACCAAATCACAGAAAAACAAGAGTCACTTCCCAGAAGGCCACTGACTTTGGACCGGGTCTAGCCCAGATCAGCAGTCAGCTGGGCGCTGCTGTTACTCCAGGTACAGGGACAAAGCCCAAGAGTCAGTAAGCACCAGCACGCCACCTTTCCACTGGACATGATTCATGATTCAGAAGTCTGAAGGCCAAACAAAGGGCTGGACGAACATTTCCAACACCACTGAAAAAAAGTGTTATGCATGCAAGGCACACGCACACACACACGCACACTCACACACTCAAGCACACAGAAGCACACGCACATATACACACACTAACTGCATACACTGGGCTTTTCATATAATGACTGTGATTCTGATATTTTGTCTTTCACTCGTTGTTGGCCATTGAGTCACAAAACAGAACAAAATAAAAAGAAAATAAAAAAGACAACATAGAAGCAGCATTGAAACAAACATCAGGGTGCCATGACTTTCAAAATGCAGCAGGCAGTTTTTAAGAATATGTGTAGATTTTTTTTCCTGCAAGTCATATGACAGAAGTAATAGTCATCATAATAAAACAATAATAATATTTTATGTTAATAGTCCTGCTCAGTAGTAACTATTCGTAAGCCTCAGCTCCTGAAGTTACCCGACCAGGCACTAGGGGGCGTAAAAGGCTCCAGATTTTGTGCAACGAAAACTCCCTGCATTAAAGTCATGCAATACATTCCACTTTTTGTAACTAAATAAAACGCAACAAAAAATGGAAAGGCAAGTTAAGCATTCGGCTGAAATAAAAACATTTATAATGTGTCAATCATGCCTTGCTGAGGAAGAGTAACCTCCGTGTGTAGCTTTACCGATAGATCTAGGCTTGGTTGTTGGAAATGACTTGTCCCGGGTGGAGATGGAGATTCTTTTCAACAATGAGAGAGACATTGAAGCCTAAATTGAATTCCGATCATGTGAACGTCTAATGTTCAGTGGGCGAGGTTTAAAAGAGAGTGCCATTCATTCGACTTCTCTCTTGTGAAATTTACGTTGTGAAAAATATTGATGAAAAGCGACTACATGGGAGTAAGCTGAATAGTCTTGAATACTTGAAAGTCGAGGTAGCTGGTAGAGAAAACCAAACATACAGTAGAGAGGCTTAGAGCCATTTTCCCGGGACAGTGATGTCTGACGCAGGGCGGGTGGGAATTTGGGAGTTGTGGCATGGGATTTCCACGCGGGACAGTTTACACTTTAAAATCCGAAGCAGCTTAAGTCACCCTAAATATGTTTAAACGTAAGCTATAGAGCTGATATCCACAACATAATTTAATCATCTCAATGTACCTTCATAAATAACCCAGCCTGTCTTCACAGTGATAACCAGGGTGTTAATACAAATACTGAAAGTAGATTATAAAGTGTATTCCAAATGCGACTTTCCTGACGTTTTGATACAAAGCGCAAGCAGCGGTTTAGTAACACATTGACCCTTGACACTGGGCGTTCAGGCCTGCAAGCAGGGAGACACCATCTGCTATGGAGGCAGGGCGCATCTCACTACTTTAAAAAAAGGAACAAAGTAAAGCTATTGTGTACAGTACTTAACAACATTTAGTCAATTGTTGTTACTCCGATTACATTTTTTTTAACAAAAAGCATTGGATATCATAATGCCGCACTTGAAACATGCCAATCGTTAGGCTAATTGATAAAAAGAAACAAACAAAACCAAAAAGCATGTAGATTAGAAAAATAAAATCAGTGTTTAGCCAAATAGAAGATGGCCTTCATTCCCGTGTTCACCTCTTCTTCCCTTTCAGATATTCCAGCATGCGTCCACAGCATCAAGTGCCATCTTGATTAGAATAATTTAGGTTATTATGGTCACACCACCGGCACAGGACAACACCTCACCCCAAACCCTCAGAATATACGCGTTTCACACACCCTCCCTGCCTCCTACAGCTCGTATGACGTCCTAATCTGATCATTTTACACATTCAAGAAAAACAAAGCTTTAGTACCAACACATTCTGCACGCACGCACACAAAACGCGTTTCTATTTTTCAAGATGCATGTATACTCAGGTCAGATTAGAACCACGCCGTGTTGTCCTCGGGAGAAAGAGGGAGAGAGAACACACATACCCCTGTTTGGTTTGTTGGTAAAAGGGAAGTTGCCGTCTTTTTTTTTCTCTATACAATTTGGCATTGGAAAAGATGAAACGCAGGTTGTACAGAGGCCTGTCTTGGCGTGAATACCTGGCGGCGCGTCAGGCGCTTCTCACCGTGCGCCAGAGGAGTACTTGGCCTTGGTGATGAGGTAGAGGACGATGTCCTGGTGTCCTCCGAACGCGGCGATGTGTAATGCGCTCCAGCCTTCCCTGTTTGCCAGTCGGATGTCGGCTCCGAATTTTACCAGCAACTTTACGAGTTCCAAGTTTCCATCAATGACTGACTGGTGTAGAGCGGTCTGTCCCTCCGGGCCGAAGGAGTTGACGTTGAACTCGCAGTTAGTCATGTTCTGCAGCAGCGAGTGAAGCTCTTTCGTGTTGCCCTGCTTCACCGCCTCCTGGAAAACTCTCTGGGGTGCGGAACAGGTCGATACATCCGCCTGGCTCATGGTTCAACGCAAGTGGCTCCTGACTTTCACTGTCACAACTGCCTTACAAGTTTTTGTTTTAATCACACAGAACTGGATAGACACCAGTTAAAGCACTTGGACTTGCAACGGAAAATTCTATACTTCAAAACAAGTTTATATCCCAAAAAGGACAGAGGTTAAACGACACACTTGGTGTGCAAAATGTAGTCAATGGCTGAGGAAATTCCTACAAAACGAATGATCCAGGGCTGTCAAGGTGTAGTCTCCCGTTTGGCTCTCGGTCGTAATAGCAGCACCAGGTTATGGCAGAGTTGGGAACAGCTCTTTGCTATTCACCTATTATGAGAGTGGAGGTATATCACCGGCGGTATCTCCAGAGGACGACGATTGGTTGTAGGATTTTGGCAGTCTTTATCACGGATGAGCCTCTGGCTGGCGCCTCGCAAGTCCCTTCCCGAATCCCCTGGAGCCACCGCGGTCTGTCTGGCTTGGGTGACTACGTGAGAGACAAGGCAGGATCCACTTTAGTGCACTGAAAACCGCGTTGCAGTCTCTTGGGTAATACCAATATCCATATCATGAAGTCAACATTACAGTGGAGTTTTTAAAGAACATTTCTAAATACTTGCCTGTGGCGCTGGACGGCTCGATGCGACGTACTGTGAATCCTCCCCGCTAAGCCACTAGTTGCGCGTCCTCGATACGGTCCCGGTCCCAGTGCGTCTCTAGCTACAGCGGTGCGTCGGGGGGATATTTTAGACGGATTTTATTTGCATAACAATCAGCATCTACAGAACCAACCAGTGTGAAATGGGCGGAGATCTGCAGAAAACAAGCGAGCTGATAGGCTTCATTGCTCGTTTGGGGCTGGTCAAAACATGAAACTGTAGCGACGGAGAGGCGTGGACTTGCTGCCCAAATGTCCCACAAAATAAAGCAAGCATTAATGCTGTAAAATGTTTTCGTCTCATCGAATAGATAGACAGTTTTTTTTTGTTATGGTGTAGGGTGAGCTTCAGAACTGTGCTAAATACGCAATAAATGCTCAAGCTAATTGTGCCTCACTGAGGAATTCCTACCATCACTTACTTTGTGGTTTAAGTTCTCTAACAGGGTAGTCCTTTAAATCCTTTAGGTTTCCTACAGTAGTCCTTTGGCTACTCACCGGCCATTGTCAGGATGTGGTGGAATTAATTGTGTGAAAACGACGGTCGCCATTCTCACTCATTGGTCGTGTTAATTCGGAAAATACAAGTGGTCTAATTACCCAATATCAAAGGAGAGGCGGGTTTCGCTACAATGTGCTAAATACTTTGTGACCCTCTTTAAAGGTCGGCAATTGAATTATTTCTTCGTGTGAATATTTGACAAGGCATTTGTTGAGCTACTCCATCAAGTCATGAGCCCAAATCCTCAACGGGCTATTCTGAAAAATGTTTAAAAGGGCATTCCGTAAGGAACACAATCTTCGGAAATGTATTCTATATATTCCAATATGCTACTTCTTACAAACTGAACACAGAATTGTCTATACTGACCAACACATGTTGTTGTGTGATCAAAGCTCTGCCGCAAGCTTGCTTGTTTGTTTCACTTCCCTGCACTACGTGGGAAAATCTGTAGCATAGGTTCCAAGACAATAGAATGGAAATCGAGCTTCAAACACTTGGAACAACGACATATATTTTACAGTCAAGTTTGAAAGCAACACCACAAAGTCGATTCCTGCAGACTTCTTGTATTCTCATTCTATATAATATCCACAACAAAATCCCATACCCAAACGTCTAGTATTATAAACATGTTTATAACACTATACGATACGTTTGTCACGCTTAAAGCCACAGTTCCAGCTGTTTCAATGCACTGGTATGTAACTTTAAATAACAAAAGCCTGACAGACTTCCTGTGTAATGAGAAAAGGTGCGCATTTGCGCCAGCGCGCAGCGCTGCTAACCGTGGGAACCGGACGACCGCAGGCAAGCGCGCTGTTCTCGCTGGTCTCACACGCTGCATTTGGCGTGGAAACCCACACAAGGTGCAGTGTGTGGAGCCGTTTGCTCCGTTTGTCGACTGTCTTCAAAGATTTGAATCTTCAAACCGATATGTGACAACGAAACCGCTGCTGACATTTCTGGCACGTACTCACACATTCAGTTGGACAATTTCTCACACTGAAATAACATTTGGTTCCGGGTTGGATCACGCCGATGGGAGATGTGAACATTTTTCCCTTCAGAATTCTCTCCATTCTGTGGCTTGAGCAGCACAAAATGCGAGGGGTAGCCTGCAGAGAAAATCCAGACTTCATTGCCTTCTTTGCAGTTTATGGCCCTCTTCATCATTTAGTGTAACGTTTAAAAATATGTTCATAATATGAATTGTTTTCTTATATCTGAAACCCAGTCTAAGCCACTTAGGCCATACAGCCACTAATTAACTAGTAGGCTATAAACAACCTGCTTTACTATTTCCAACATAGAAAGCAACCCCCAGATTTAGCTGCTTGAAAGGAGGGTTGTGAAATTCATAAGAAAGTACGCTTTGAAGCAAAGGTGCATTGAACAGCTTAGCATGTTAAACAAAACCAGGAGGTAATAAAAACTCCAGAATAGAACAAAGGATCACTCGAACAATCTTGCGCAGCAGGCTTGAATGATGTGCTAAGATTAGACGTGAAACAGTCAAAGAGCCCAGATAATAAGGAATCCTCTCTCCCTGACTAATAAAAGGACCCTGCCATTCTCCAGTCAAATTACCAGGCATAAGGCCTATATCAGATGTCGTATGCATGTCGGTATGTATCAAGCGAACCACTACGGTTACCGCGTTATGGCAAGCATCCTGATAGTCCTGACCAGTCACATCTGTCGGTAGTAGTTTTGACATGACCCTCGAGGACATGAAAGCTAATGCCACTCGACATCTGCTGCTGTGACGCTTCATATCAACTTCGTGGCAGACATAGCACAAAAGGGTATCCGTTAGAGATATCCGTTGGAGTTTCTTTTGACAGATGTACAGTTTCAATGTATTGTAAAAGTAAGTACGTAAGTGTTTGGTGGCTTGGCATATGGTCTTCACTTCTTCAGTTTGTGGTACAAATGGAAGGCACGGCTTCTTAGGAACTTCTCTTAAATGTGGAAGTGTTTAGGTACCTATATCCTTATTTTGGTTACGTTATAAGATTATGGAATTCCTCGAAGCAGTTTTACTGGTTTCGTTTTTCTTCCATAACTCAGCAGAAGGGATACACATCATCCGAACTATTCAAATGTACTTTTTAAATATCGTACTTCATGATCCCTAATTCACGATGCGCGATTTCAATCAATTAACCAAAATGAAGAGTGACAGTGTAAGTCTGTGGGTCACACATACACAGATCGCTTCCTGGTTTGGATGCCTGTGAAAATATTTTATCCTTTGAAGTCTGTAGACATTGTAGCAGTGGCTATATACAATGTTTAAATATGTCCAAATCTTCACATTCTTATGATTGGAAACTGAGGGACTGTTGAATTATATATTATGAGGTATAGATACATCATCACCCATTTTTAATATTTACAAAAACAAACAAACAAACCTTATAACCTCATCCAGGGGTGTGATTAGCAAAAGCTTGACTAATACTGTTTGTGGAATGATGTATTGGCAAAAAACAATTAGCTGCCTGGAAATACATGTCCACAATTTAAAACTGCTCTAACATTACTTGGCAAAGAGGTCCAGTTTGGAATGGGGGAAGGGGATTCCCAGTTAATACTAATGACCAAAACATGATTTCATACTCAGTGGTTTATTTGACTTCTCTTGCCACTTAAGAGTTCTTATCGCATGCATTTGTCATAGGATCCATCCCCACCTCATGGTGAAAGTATGAGGTCTTGGAGAGGTGTGAGGGACGCTTGGTTCATTTACAGATGTGGCCCCAATTTGGCATGGATTCACTCCAGGCAGACAGGTGCTGTTCCGAGTCGGCCCAGGTATGGCTGCATGATTGCCTTCTCTAGATCTCACTTTCCATGGGCCACATAGCTCAGAAGAAGTGTGTGTGTGTGTATGTTGTGTCTTAGACAGACCATTTTAATTTCCAGGAGTCATTATGCTGTAGCTTCCTAGGAGTGGAAAAGTGTGTTTGTGTGTGTGTGTGTTAGTAGGGCGGTGGAGAGGGTGCTAGCATAGGCTGGTGTGTGCCGTGCAACTACAGCTAAACTTGGGCAAATCTGCCAGACTGGGAGTCAAACATCCCCTGCACATCTGTTGGCTAATCAGAAAGATGTGTCTGGGGTCTGGGCCCTTTGGAAAATATTTGCACAGAAAACAGGAGCCTTTCCCATTGGCCCGTTATCTCGCCCCTGGCCGAGGAGTTCGCACGGATTCTGTGTGCTCTCAGCACGTCTGGACGAAACACGTCCGCAACCCGACACCATTGAAAGCCACCGGTTTTCTTCTTTTTTACCGTTTTGTTTTTGTTGATGGATTTCACTGCTGAACGAATGGACAGAGTTGAAATCAGCATAGAAGAAGAAGAAAAAGAAAGAAAGAACACACATGGGGATTTGTGAGTAATTTCACAGTGCCTGATGTGAGTGGAGAAGACTCCACTGATCCATGGCGAAATAACAATCATTTTATAAATGTATTTATCAATTTAAAATAATGTGTGTCCACTGGACTGAAACACATGCAACACATGCTCTGACTAAACATGGCAGCATCTGCTGCACCCAGTGTCAGATGGGCCATATAGGAATTTATCATGTTGGGCCAGAGCCACAGTCACATTTATCAGCAACCCAATCCACTGTAGGTTCCAGATAAGGCAGCAGCTGACTTTAGCACAGACCTGGCCCAGACCTGGCTAAAATCCGGCCCAGATCTGGCATGGGGGGGTGAAGAGCGTTCTCCTAGACTGATCCCCCCACGCGGTGTAAATAAGGTCTCTGGCGCTGCATTAAAAAATGCACAACTCAGCACACCTGTTGCATTGCAAACATGTGCAACGCATTTACAGTGCCAAAAGGGGCTATTAGAAAGTCATACTGGTCATACAGAGTTTTATTGTTTATTTAATATGTCCATTTTTTGTTTGTTTTGGTTGAAGGGGGAAGCCTGAGCATAACCAGAAAGGCCAGACGACAAAGAAAAAAAAGAAAAACAATCTGTCCCTTGTCAATAAAGCAGAGGAGCAGAGGAGCAGAAACATGCCATTGCTCCAGGGAAGCTCAGTAGAGGTGTTACTCAAAGGGAGGGAGAAAGAGTGCATGCGTGAGAGAGAAAGAATGACTGTGTTAGTGTGTGTGAGAGAGAGAGAGAGGGGAAAAAAAGAGCTTGCGAGTTTGTGTTTGTTTGAGAAAAAGAGAGAAAAAAAATGAGTATGACTGAGAACTGGGAGAGAAAACGAGTGTAAGTGAGCAAGCGAGAAAGAGAAAAGAAAAAAGAGAGAGAGAGAGAGAGTGCAGACCCAGACGCAGCGCTGAGGGACCTCTGAGGCTCGTCTGAGGATTGTGTGAGGGCTTTGGCGCCTTGGCCGCTAGCTAGTGAGCGAGGCCGGGCGGAGACACCCCCCCCCCCCCCCCCTTCAACCCCTCCGCCTCCCTCCTCCCCACCCCTCCACCCTCCCCCAACCCCACTTTGAGTCAGAGCCGTGGCATTCTGCGGAGGGGAGTGTGACGTTTCAATAGAGAGAGGGGAGGGCCCTTGCGGAGCCCAATTCATCGGCGTACCACGTGCTCAAAGAGCGTGGGAAAGAGTCGAGCTTTTCTTCCCAGCAAAGAAAGAGCGCGGATCAAATAACACAGCGCTGCCGAAAGAGGAGGCAGCTCAGTCAGCCAGTCGGGGCTAGGTAGCCTCCTGCTAAATAGCGCACAAGGACACACGGCCGACACAGGAGTAATTCCCAGCGAATGCAAACACTGACCACTCTAGAGTTACAGTAATACTTGGATATTTCTATTCAGAGGAGGGTGGGGGTGATGTGGGGAGGGGGCTGCTGGTGGTGGGGTGGGGGCACATAAACAAGAGCAATTCATAGACACAGAAACTATGTCTGGGACTGTACTTTACAGGCGCTTTTTAAAGCTCCGAAAAAGAAAGAGGGAGAGAGAGAGTGAGAGAAAGCAAGTGAGACAGCAAGTGGGGCAGAGAGTGAGAGTGAGGGAAAGAGAGGGAAGGAAAGGGAGAGAGAGAATCTAGGCAGCCCATCCTGTTTTGAAGTTTTGTAGAGACTCCTCTCCCAAAGGCTTGTGCCAGGTTCCTTTGGCCCGACTTCGGCCGAGCTTTCCCCATGTAGGGTCGCAATATTTTTTCCTGTCATTACAACAAAAAAGGAAACCACTAAATGCAAGCAGCTTGGGTTAAATAAATAGTTATACTTAAAAATATTTTTTTAATTTTTGTTAGTGTCAATAAGGCATTTTGTTTTCTGGAATGGTAGCCTTTTAAAAAATCAAGAGAAATGCCTTTACTGAATACTCTGATACCTCAAATAAAATCTCTACATGCATATAGATCTAATGTCATGTCATGTAGTCTTACAAATCTATTTCATTCCCTTTCATTTGAGCACTTTAACTGACCATTTATGTTCATACTGAAAACGTTTTTCTTTGCTTTTAAAAAAATTGCAGAGGATTTACCTATGCTGATAATATTTTGCATTCAATGCATATTTCTAACATGTTCATGTATGTCTCACTACGTAGTTTAAACACATGTTTATCCACAAAATGGTGAATTTATTTCAAAACAAAGGTCCATTTGACAATTTCCTGAATCACAAAAAACAGGCAATGTGTAATAGAAGTTGATCATTGCCTGACTGAGCTTTGTAAATACATAGGCCATAGATTTCCAAGTTAACAACAAAGATAAGAGGTATGTATAAAAAAAGCAGTTTTTTCTTTCCTTTTGAAGTTATATGCAGAGTGTAACAGATAGGTGGGATAAGAGCTCTTGCTAAATGTGAGATAAATAAACCTTAGAACAGAGCGGAACAGGGAGGGGTGTGGTGAAGTGTGGTTTGGGCTACCCAATGACCTTGGCAGGAAAGGCAATGGAAAAGAAACACTTTAACTTAACACACTGTTAATCTCATCACCCAACCAATTAAATGTGCGCGTGTGTGTGTGTGTGTGTGGGTGTGTGTGTGTGGGTGTGTGTGTGTGTGTGTTTGTGTGCGTGTGTGTGAGTGTGTGTGTGTGTGTGTGTGTGTGTGTGTGTCTGTCAGAGTTTGTGAGTGCTTCACTTCACAAGAGTGGGAGCGAAAATATACAATTTATGTAGAGGTCCATGAATAAAATGTCTAGTAAAAAACAGTCTAGCTTCCAATGACTGTATTTCCCAAATCTCAGGCAACAGTTTGTAAAAAAAAAAATATCACAATAATTCCTGACAAATACCGCCATAAAATATTTGGCAGCAATGCTGTCTTTAATTACGATAGTAAAACAATCCATAACCCATTATGGTGTGGAGTACGAGTCTTAACTATGATTTAGATTGGAGGGACACCCCAGGGTGCACAGGTTTTCCAGGGTGCTTTGCTGTGAACACACAGGGAAGTGAAGACTTGTTCAGGCCCGTGGGGCGGTGGATGGCGCATCCTCGCTGATGTGCAGCAGGTCTTGAAACTGGCTGAGCACGCGGTCGAAGTGCGTGCCTTCCCAGAAGACCTTGCCGCAGCCGGTGCAGACGAAGAATTCGGGGATTCTGGGCAGGAGGCCTGGCGGCACTGTCTCCAGCTGGACCACGGCGCCGCTCGGGAAGCCCAGCGTCTGCGAGTCCAGGGCGCCCTCGGGGGCCCAGCGGCAGCGCGGGGTGAAGCTCGGGTCCTGGGGGTCCCTCCAGCTGTTGTAGGGGGCCAGCGGCTCGTAGTGGTCGTCCCAGACCTCCTCGCTGGGGGGAGCCTGCTCAGGCACCAAGCCTTGGATGGGGACACAGGAGAGGGGCTTTTGTCAATACGTGAATGGCTACAAAATCACCTATGACAAAGTAGTTGTGTGAATGAATAAGTGAATGCATGTTTACATAAAGGTAAAGAACTGGTTATTTAGCACACGCTTATATCCAAAGCGATGATAGACATATGAGCATGTATGTGTATGTATGCATATACTGTATGTATATGAGTACGCGTATGCACATCACAAAAGAGGGTCTTTCAGGGTAAGATGTATAGATATTAGATGGCCCAGGTATATAATGTAATGCATAGATGCTGTGAGCTGGAGAGACTGTGAGAGACTGCGCGCCACTAACCTCTCTCCTTCATCAGGTGTGTCATGGCCGTCTGGGGCAAGCGCAGGTATTCATCATTGTTGCACGCCTTCAAAACAAGGAAAAAGAAACAAACAAACATTGAAACACTAAATCAGACATATAAAAGGTGGATTTGAAAGCTCTGAAGGACCAGGGGTGCTTTTCCAGAACATGGAGAGCCTCAGAACTAGCCTCAGTTTTGTAGCTCAGACAAATGGTCAACAGGGGAATAAATCTATCACCTAACAGCATGCACCATGTGCACAGAGAAGAGAGGGAGAGAGAGAGAGAGAGAGAGAGAGAGAAACAGAGAGAGGGAAAGAGAACAAAAAAGGCAGAGAGAAGACATGATGAGCAGAAAGATCGGAGATTTAAAAAAACTAAAACAGATAGGTAGATAGATCCATAAATAGATACGAAAAGGAGGAGAGTAAGAGAGAAGGAAAGAGGGACAGAGGGAGAGAGAGGGAAAAAGAGCGAGATGGGGAGAGGGAGAGATGCACAGATGTGTAGGAGACAGCTGAGACAGATGAGGTGTGAACACAAGAGCCAGAGCTCACAAGAGGTATGCTACACACAGCCTCGTAAATAACACACACACACAGAAAAAACACATAATGACATGCAGTCACACACACACACTGAAAACCCATTTGTACACGCGGTCACACACGCAACGACAAACCAAATTTGTACGTGCAGTCACACACACCCACTTTAAAGACATATGTGCAGTCACACACACAGAAACACACACCACTCAAACATGTACACACTCACTTTCACACATCTGTGCATGCAAATCCACTTTTTTTACATCAGCATATAAAGCAAATAAAGTATTATTGTCGTAATGTCTACAACTTACAAATGAGCGCACAGTGAAAAAAAAAATGTCTCTCTCTCTCTCTCACACACACACACACACACACACACACACACACACACACACACACACACACACACACACACACACACACACTCTTTCCCTCCCTCACACTGACACAAACCCACTTCACACTTTCCACCATCACACTTTCTCACACACTCAAACTCAAACAGACACTCACTCACGCTCTCTTTCTCAACCACACACACACACACCAAGCACACACACTCACTCGTTCTCTCTTTTCTCAAACCCACAAACAAACACATACAAACCTATCAACCCATCATTTTTTTCTCACATACATAAACAAACTTAAAACTGACAGATATCCACAGACTTGCTCACTCGCTTTCAGACACAGACACAGTAGTTGGGCTGAAGTGGGAGATGAGAGGGCAGAGTTCGTGCCTCTCTCTACCTCACACCTCCCTGTGGTCTTTGTGCATCTCTCCAATGTCCTGTTTTCCCAACAGGCCAGCACCTTCGCCCTCTCTCTGTCACACAAACACACACACACACACACACACACACACACACACACACCCCCTTCTCTATCTGTCTCACTGATACATACACACACTATCCTTCTCTCTCGCACACACACACGCATACACACGTGTGCGCACACACACACACACCCTTCTCTTTCTGTCTCACTCATAAACACACACACACTATCCTTCTCTCTCGCACACACACACACACACACGCATACACACACACCCTTCTCTATTTGTTTCACTTATACACACACACACACTATCCTTCTCTCTCGCACACACACACACACACACACACCCTTCTCTATCTGTCTCACTGATACATACACACACTATCCTTCTCTCTCGCACATACACACACTATCCTTCTCTCTCGCACACACACACGCATACACACGTGTGCGCACACACACACACACCCTTCTCTTTCTGTCTCACTCATAAACACACACACACTATCCTTCTCTCTCGCACACACACACACACACACGCATACACACACACCCTTCTCTATTTGTTTCACTTATACACACACACACACTATCCTTCTCTCTCGCACACACACACACACACACACACCCTTCTCTATCTGTCTCACTGATACGTACACACACTATCCTTCTCTCTCGCACACACACACGCATACACACGTGTGCGCACACACACACACACCCTTCTCTTTCTGTCTCACTCATAAACACACACACATTATCCTTCTCTCTCGCACACACACACACGCATACACACACATGCGCACACACACACACCCTTCTCTATTTGTTTCACTTATACACACACACACACACACACTATCCTTCTCTCTCGCACACACACACACACACACACACACACACACACCCTTCTCTATCTGTCTCACTGATACATACGCACACTATCCTTCTCTCTCGCACACACACATGCATACACACGTGTGCGCACACACCCTTCTCTTTCTGTCTCACTCATAAACACACACACACTATCCTTCTCTCTCGCACACACACACGCATACACACGTGTGCACACACACACACACACCCTTCTCTTTCTGTCTCACTCATAAACACACACACATTATCCTTCTCTCTCGCACACACGCATACACACACGTGCGCACACACACACACCCTTCTCTATTTGTTTCACTTATACACACACACACACACACACACTATCCTTCTCTCTCGCACACACACACACACACACACACACACACACACACACACACCCTTCTCTATCTGTCTCACTGATACATACACACACTATCCTTCTCTCTCGCACACACACACATGCATACACACGTGTGCGCACACACACACACCCTTCTCTTTCTGTCACACTCATAAACACACACACATTATCCTTCTCTCTCGCACACACGCATACACACACGTGCGCACACACACACACCCTTCTCTATTTGTTTCACTTATACACACACACACACACACTATCCTTCTCTCTCGCACACACCCCAAACACACCCTATGTTTCTGTCTTTTTTTCTGTCTTTGTCTCCCTAGCTTTCTT
>NC_137909.1:21315738-21405397 GCF_963457725.1 Sprattus sprattus
AGAGAGAGAGAGAGAGAAAGAGAGGGAATGCAAAGGGGCGAGACAGAGAGAGAGAGAGAGAGGAGGGGGAGAGAAGGAAAGAATGGAATTTTCTCCTGGGAGACGGTGTGATCTGGATGGACAGGTAGCGCTGGCTGTCCAGTCACCTTGGGGAGCGTGGCAAGGAGGAGAGGGGATGAAAGGATTAAAGAAAAAAGGAGATGACAAAAAAAGAAGAGGAGAGGAGGGAGGAGGAGAGAAGAGGAGACCCCTCTTTCATATGAATGGGGAAAAGGGGCTGGGAATGTGAGAGCCTGAATGTGGCTGCATTAGCCTGACAATCAGACAGGAGGCGACCGGGACACTGGAAGTGCCCTACCACTGTCATGTCCTGTGTCTTTGTCATGGACACAGTTCAAAGGTATGTGTTTGTGTGTGTGTGTGTGTGTGTGTGTGTGTGTGTGTGCAGGTGATGGGGAGGGGGAAGGGCCTTTAAGGTGGAGGTTGGAGAATCCCCCCTCCCCCAAACCTGAGGCAGGTATACTGACAAATGAAGCAAACTCAGTACAGGTCACAGAAGGACATCGGAGCCAGTAATGACTTAATCTTATACACTCACACACACACACACACACTCACACTCACACTCACACTCACACTCACACTCACACACACACACACACACACACACACACACACACACACACACACTCACACAAGGTAAAGTGACCCACCCTTCCTCTCTTGCTCTCTCCTTCCAGTGCACGTAAAAGGCAGCACGCAGGCTGTTCCTGTGAGAAAGGCCGCTCTTCCGCTTGGGTGGGGGGGTGGGGATACTCGGGCCGATTGTGCATCTTTTCTTTTTGTTTTAATTTTTTTCCTCTTCCTTGCTTTTTTTCCTCTTGTGTGTGTGTGTGTGTGTGTGTGTATGTCTCTAATTTTCCATTCCAATTTTATCCTGTGTCTTTCAATGGCCCGGGCTCTCCCAGGCCTTTCCCAAGCCACGGAGCCTGACCTCCCTTTCCCTCTACCTCCACTGTCCCTAATGCGGGGGATTGAGGGGTGGGGGGGGTGGGGGAGACTGTGCTCGCTGCGACCCTTCCCACCCCTGCTCTGCCCGACTCCCTAGGCAAACACGACTCTCAACCCCTGATAACATCATGAGGACCACAGGAAGCACTGCCAGGCCGACACTGACCCCCACCATTCCCAAGACTCACGAGGACACAGCACACACACACACACACGCACACACACACAAACGTACGCAAGCACGAACGCACATACATGCATACACATGGAGGCATGCAACTCTTCAGACACACACACACACACACACACACACACACACACACACACACAAACACACACAGAGGCATTTAAGCTTTCAGATACACAGGCACTCAAGCCTTCACACACGCACAAGTTTTCAGACCGAAACAAACACAAGAATGCAGAGCGATGCAAAGGCAAACCTTCAGACACATATGCACATACTCGAGCTCTCAGACAGATATAAACACACTTCTTCAAACACACATATGTAAGTCTTCAGACCGATGTAAATATCTGTAATCACTCAATCATACACATACACATGCAAGACTTCAAATGTAACGTACAAGCACACACACACACACACACACACACACACACACACACACAAATACTTGCAAGTCTTAATACACCCAAACACAAGTAGACCTTCACAAGCACACATGCATGTGCAAGACTTCAAGCAAACACAGAGATACTACATACACATTCCATGCAGACATATATTCACGTGCTAATGCGCGCACACACACACACACACAGAGGCATATACGTCACTGAGTCTCCCTCTCCCACAAATGCACACAGACACCGACCAAAAAAAATCCAGACACAAACACATTCACAGCACTGCAGTTCCTGGCTACTCTGTGTTTAGGTTCACAAATCACATGGAACAGACCTCACTGGGGGTCCTGCTTCCATGTTTCCGTTTTGGCAGGGTGGGGATTGGAAGGGAGGGGGGGGGCTGAATGCCCCCTCTTCACCAGCCGCCCACCCCACCCCCTGGTAAGACCACACTGCTGTTACAGTGGTCATTCCCACGGATGGTAGCCTTGCTGAGAAGCTACTGACCACTCCAGCCCTCTTTTCTATCCTCTCTTTCTTTCTTTCATTCTTTCTTTCTCACTCTCTCTTTCCCTATAATTCTCCATCCCTCACGCCATACGTTGCGTGTAGTCGAGCGACACTAAAAAAGCAGCAGTCATGCTCGTTCACCCGCATCCTAAAGCAAGTCCCATACGTGCCGCGCCGAACGGGAACAAAAACATCTCTCCAAACATTTACTGAGGGAAGGGTATGCATCACATATCATGACAAATATTTACATTATGCCATTTTACATGCGTTAAATCATTCTGCTGGGGATGATGTCAGAGGCGATTCCATCCAGCACATTGATTGGCTCCCTGACAGTCAAATAAAATCTGGTTCACTTGACTGGATTACGGGAAGACCACAGGGACAATCAGAGCCAGTAGAGCAAGGCTGAAAAGGCAGTTAAATAGCAGGGTGACCAACTCAAAATTCCTCAAGTAGTTTTAAACTTATGGTGCAGTTTTGCCCTGCAGGCCAATATGCCTTCCTTACCCAGCATCACTAGCAATCCTCTAGGTTAAGAAGTAATTTTCTTTGCCATAATGTTTCTGTGGATAATTGTTGTTATAGTACTTTTCATTTTTTTCCCAATTGTTGCGAAGGAAGAGCTTTGTTGGAAACTGCATTCTTTTCAGTGTACTGTTTAAGTGGTACTTTCAACATTTCTTTCTACATGATGGATGGGACTGTTACCCTTTAAAAGGGTGTGTCGTGCACATTCTATGATTCTGAAGTTCCTTTGTTTGGTAGCAAATATAGCTGGGAGCTGGAAGCAAGATGCTCACAGATGTTTACAGATAGCTGAGGATTGCTGCCATACAATAACAAAAGTATACATCTATCTACCTATCTCTCTCTAGCTGTATATAGACTGAATATTTCTGATTGCAACTGAATATACAGTATATACTGTATATATTTATATATATATATATATATATATATATATATATATATATTTGAAAAAATCTTGAGGGGCTAAATATTGCTTTGGATGACTACTTTATCAGTTGAGTGATATATAAAGAGGAATGCGATGCCTTCTGGGAAATTGAACCTTGGTGATCATTGGACTCTCCCGCTAGACAATAATCCCAAGTACACCTTCAAGTCAAACAAATCTTGGCTAAGAAATAGATCCTGGAATGTCCTGGAGTGGCTTTCTCAGTCCCTGGATTTCAATATCACAGAAATCTTTGGTGGGATACACAGAAGACAGTTGCAGCATGGAAGCAGTCATTGAGCTGGAGGTTTCTGCATGACAAGAATGGCTAAGCTTACAATAGAGTAGAATGGGCAAAGCTTCCAATAGAGTAGGTGGAACAAGCTTGTCAGCACTTACAAAAATGCTTATTATAAGTTATAAAGGTTAAAGGATAGAAGGATAGATAAAATAACTTAAATAAGTATCAAAAGTGTTTGTTGTTTAATGAGGATTTTTGTCATATATTTTCATTATCATATCATATATATGTGTATTTATGTTTATGTTTATGTTTGTGTGTGTGTGTGTGTGTGTGTGTGGTGCAGTTTAAATTTTAAGTGGGGATCAGAGAGAAAGAAAGAGACAAAGACACCTTGTGTGTGTGTGTGTGAGTCTGTATGTGTGTGTGTGTGTGAGTCTGTATGTGTGTGTGTGTAAAGAGAAAGATAGAGACCGTCTGTGTCCATTTTGTATGTATGTATTTTTGTGTTTGTGTAAGTGTGAGAGAGAGAGAGAGAGAGAGAGAGAGGAGGGAGAGAGAGAGAGTGTGTGTTTTCCTAGGCAGCATTACTTCACATGATAAAAATTCCTCACCCTTCCCCAGGCATTGTATGATGTTATTATGAGCTCAGTTGTAGGTCAACCTACAGCTGAAGGCTAAACAGAAACCAACCCTAAAAGGCCCTTTATTCCTGTTGGAAATGGCCGACCGCTGCCACTGAACACCGGCCTGGAAAAGAGCCTTATTTGTGTTGTGTGCAGCAGTGAAGAAACAGGCATTCAGTCCCTAAAAGGACACAGAGAGATACATACACACACTTACGGGGGGTGGGGGTGGGGTGGGGAGACAGATATATGCCCTGCGTGACTTCCTGTGGGTCTCTCGGTCAGTAAATCATGCACTTTTTCTACCAGCGCAGAGACAAACACACTGAGCTCCTCACGGACACAAAACCACTCTCTCTTAGCTTCGATGTAAACGTGCTTGTTCTGCACATCACATACACTCATTCATACACTTGGAATGGTTACCCACAAACTGTGAGCTTTTGCACTGTGCCTCACACACACTCACACACAAACTCACACACACACACACACACACACACACACACACACACACACACACCCACACCCGTGGGTCTCCTCAAAACCTGCACATGTACATACACCACACTACATACTTCACTCCCCAGGCAGTCCCTTAAAAAGCCATGTACACACACAACCAAAAATGCACACACTCACACACTATAAGCCCTTCACATTCTGACACACACATCGCAAGACATGCTCTATTATGCACTCAAGCACAGATATGCACACAAACTCCCTCTAAACCCTTCATACACACACACACACACACACACACACACACACACACACACACACACACACACAGGCTCTTTTTCCTCTCCCTCTCATTCCAGGGAACCCCTCTATTCACAATAATCACATCCCCTTGCTCCCTCTGACCTCAGCTCATAAACACGTCCATCAGGACACACTTTCACCAGACCCGGTGTGTGTGAGTGTGTGTGTGTGTGTGTGTGTGTGTGTGTGTGTGTGTGTGTGTGTGTGTGTGTGTGTGTGTGTGAGCATGCTCAGGGAGTCTCCACCTCTTCCCACTCAGACACACACACACTGTTCTCCCGCTCTCGCACAAAGCATCAAACTACTCGAACGCTGTCTACACCAGGTGAACAAACACACCAATGCACATGCAGACAGAGAGACTGACACACACACACACAAATAGTCTGATGTCAATAACAGAATCAGGAAGGTATGTCTGTGTGCACACACACACACATGCGTATGGGGGGGGGGGGGGGGGGGGGGGGGGGGGGGGGCTTCCTTTCCAACACACACTCTCCCTGTTTGTGTGTGGCAGTGTGGAAGTGATCCATGATCTTACCCCTCTCTATCCCCCTCTCTCTTGCTTTCGTTCCCTCTCTCTCCCTCACCCATTGCAGTGAAGGAGTAGAGCCCCTTGCGCCCCTAGTGACCCCTTCCTCACCCCCCCCCCCCCCCCCCCCCCCCCTCTCTCCTCAGTAGAACATAAACAGCTCTGTCTGCCCTGGGCCAGTTCTCATGACATCACCACACTGCAGGAATGCTCTCTGTCAAAACCCCTCAGCCATCAGCCACAGAGGAAGACCTAGCTCTCTCTCTCGCTTACTCTGTCGTTCCCCCTCTCTCTCTCTCTCTCTCTCTCTCTCTCTCTCGCTCTGTCGCACCCCCCCTCACTTTCTCTCTCTCTCTCTCAAAGAATGTATTCTCACATACTAGAATGATCTGCATCTCTCAAATAATTCCCAGCATTTTTTGTCTCTCAAACTATCTCTCCCTCAGAAAACGATCTCCCTTACTGTCCCTCTCTCAAAGACTTCTCTCTATTTGTAGAATCGTTATCTTTATCACTTCCCCAAAAAACTCTCTCTAATAGTTTTTTTTTACTATCTTTCTCTATCTCTAGAAGAATTCTTCTTATCTCCCTTTGTCACTCGTTCTAGAGGGGTTTTCTCTTTGAGAATCTCTCTAATTCTTCTGTAATGTCTCAATTTATTAAACCTCTCTTCAAGTCTCGAGGAATTCTCCTCTTTTCCCTCTGGGCCGCCACAGCTTTTCTATTCTCCGTCTCTTAGACCTCAAACCCCAGTCCCTCCTTCTCTATTCCTCCCTCTCTTTTCGCCCTGTTCTCTCCATCAAGTGATTTTCTTCCTGTCCTCTTAACCCTGCGGTATTTTCTTTCTTTCTGCATCCCGCTTCTCTTTATCCCACATTTCTCTCTCTCTGAAGGAATTCCCTGAATAGATCTCAACCGTCTCCTGTTGCTCTGCTCCCTCTGCCTTCTCCCAACTCCCTCTCTTTCTCTCTGTTTCACTTTCACCCCCTCATGTCTTTCTCTCTCTGCAGCTTTATTCTTTTTTTCTTTTCCCGTTTCTCTCATTTGTATTCTTTCCTTTTAATTCTATACCTCCTTCCTTCCTTCCTTCCTTCCTCTCTGTCTTCCCCTCTTCACTTTCTTTTGTCTTGGAGCCCTAAAGTCTTACGTACCCTTTTATTGTTTGGTTTCTCTCTTTTTTCTTTCTATCACAGCCTCCTCTTTTTTTCTGACATTATACTTTCTCCATTGCTTCCTCTGCCTTCCCCCCATCCTTCCTCTCTGTTCCTGTATCTCCGGGCTGTAAACCCCTCTGCTTCAGGTCTTCATTGAGTGCTGGAATGGAGGGCCCACATGCAAGGAGAAGGAGGTGCTGAGGGGGAGAGAGGAGGAGGAGAAGTGGAGGTGGGATAAGAGGGGATGTGAGAGGGAGGGAATAGAAGAAGAGAGGAAGAGGGGGTGAGATAGAGGGAAAGGGACGTAATTGGGGTAGAGGAGGGGATGAGAGAGGGAGAGAAAGGGAGGGGAGAGGGAGAGAACAAGAGGAGAGAGGGGTGGGGATGAGAGAGGGAGAGAAGAGGAGGACAGACAGAGAGAAAGGAGCAAGAGAAGGAGAGGAGAGGTAGAAAAGAGATAGAGCAGTGGAGTGAGGGAGAGGAGGAGGAGGGAAGAAAGAGAGGATGAGGACTGGGGGGGGGGGGGGGGGGGGGGGCTCCAGACACACGGTCAGTTAAACAAAGCTAAAATGTCCGATTGCATGACTTTCCCAACATTTTTCAGCTAATCTGAGCTTTCACTTGCATAATCCTCCAGGATTTGGGGGAAATGGCCGTGTACGCCCGTGACTGCCTATCATGCAGCGTGAAAGCCCCAGACACTCACAGGCTGAGTCCTTCACAGGCAGTCAGACTCACTACAGCCACTACAGCCCACTATTCACTCACTACAGCACACTATACACGAGACTCACACTCACTACAGCACACTTTACACTAGACTCACACTCACTACAGCACACTATACACTAGACTCACCCTCACTACAGCCACAGCACATTAAACACTAGACTCACACTCACTACAGCACACTAAACACTAGACTCACACTCACTACAGCACACTTAACACTAGACTCACACTCACTACAGCACACTATACACAAGACTCACACTCACTACAGCTACAGCACACTATACACTAGACTCACACTCACTACAGCTACAGCACACTAAACACACAACTCACTACAGCACACTAAACACTAGAATCACACTCACTACAGGTACAGCACACTATACACTAGGGCTGTAACGATATTGGATCAAACCGAGAAATCGCGACACTCTGGGCCACGAACCTGCATCGCGATGCGAGGAGGCAGAACCGCGACATGCCCTTAGCGGTCACGTGATACAAAAAGTTTGGTTCGCTAGTAAGCCTACACGTGTGCTGTGCGCGATGGCTACCTCAGATGACATTTGAATCGGCCATTTGAATTGTTGGCGCGTGGTTGCCGGATTGTTTGTCGCTGGAGGACTGCTCTGCACGGAGAATAGAAGTGTGTGCGTTAATTGCTCCGTAGCTGTCTCTCCCTCTCCGGAGTTTTGGTTGCGGGTGGTCTAACGCTCCCTCAGAAGAAAGACGTACACTGCGTCGTTTTTTGACCACTGTTTTCCCGTACTTAAATTGTTTTGAGTTAATAGGCTGGAGAGAGCCACCAGTACTTTATGTTACTTTCTTTGGATCTTTCTGTATTTTGTTTGTATGAATGTGTGTGTGTGCTTTCGTTACTTAACGGCCATCTTGTGATGTACGGGTTTACTGTGTAACCCTAACGTTCAGTTTGTAGTGGTTCCCAAGTGTGCGCATTGTGTGGAAATGCATACCATAATACGTGGTGTAGTAGTGGGGCGGCTATTCACTAATGTGTGTAGTGTTATGAAACATTGTAACACGTTTGATTGCTCTGGTTCGTGTGCGTGAGTTGGGTTATTCCAGATCTTATAGCTCTTTTTGGTGGGTGTGTTACGGTTGCCAGTAGCCTGTATATCGCGGGTAATCGTGGGTAACTATGATGGCATTGTATGAGGGTGTGCGTGTGTGAGAACTGTTTTTGTCATGTCATTAAATACCAGTGACCAGATATTTATTAAACTACAGAAATAAAACGTTTTATTTTGCTAAACTCTTGCCTCCTCGATATTCATTCATTTGATTAGCCTGGGCCCTGTTCATAAAATACGGGCAGTTAGGGTCTGTCACATTTGGCCATACACTGCCATCATAGTTTAAGTTATTTAAGTTATTTGGTTATTTACGTGTTGTTTCCCTCATATTTTTAGGCTATGTTCAAGCCTACTTTTTCAGAAGTTTGTTGAATGTTTTTCAACAGCATTGCTTTGAGTAATAAAAACCTCAATATTTGGTTATAAATTGTTTCTTCATTTTTTTATAGCTCATACTTATTCTAATGTGAAAAATAAATAATAATAATAATAATATCGTGGGGTGTATCGAACCGTGGGTCAAGAATCGTGATACGAATCGAATCGTGAGGTAGGTGTATCGTTACAGCCCTACTATACACACTACTCACACTCACTACAGCTACAGCACACTATACACTAGACTTAGGCAGAACCTGCTGGGTTTACTTACATATGATTACCTTAAAGCGGTAGAGGCAGTCTCTGTAAACAACAAGGCTTTGAGATGTAACATTATCTTTACAATTCTTTGGAGTTCATAGGAAAACATCATGAAACTGAAGTCTAGAAAACCTCATCTGAATGATCTTGGATAAATAAAAATGAAGCGGGATCTCCACACTCTTTCCAGACTGGGTCAATCCCTCAGACTAATGTTTTCATACCACCACAAACCCAAGACTGACACGGGATGAGAAATATTAGGAGCTCAAAATCTCCCCGTTCACAGCAATGTGGGGGAGCCAGATTCCACATGGGCACATGGAGAGATCCGATGCACATGTGAGCACTAGCTCATGAAACCTCCACACATTTTACCGGTCACTCATTTTTGGACAATTGCGTTGCGTTTGTTAACCTGAAGACGTGGTATTTTTCTATGGCAGCATACTCTGGGAAGCAGTTATCCATAGTTATTATCCATAGTTATTCACTGATAATCATAGTTATCCATCCATCCAGACTGAAACACTGTGAGGGCAAAGTGGGAATTTAAGTTCTCTGGTGAGGGAACCATGTCACCAGTCTCCTTCACTACTTTGGTGAGGGAACCATGTCACCAGTCTCCTTCAGTACTTTGGTGAGGGAACCATGTCACCAGTCTCCTTCAGTACTTTGGTGAGGGAACAATGTCACCAGTCTCCTTCAGTACTTTGGTGAGGGAACAATGTCACCAGTCTCCTTCAGTACTTTGGTGACGGAACCATGTCACCAGTCTCCTTCAGAACTTTGGTGACGGAACCATGTCACCAGTCTCCTTCAGTACTTTGGTGAGGGAAAAACCCTGCGTGAAACCCTGAACGGGAAAAGAGCTACCAGAGTGGCAGAATATGGTGCATGACACTGACACTGGGAGCCGTGTGTGTGTGTGTGTGTGTGTGTGTGTGTGTGTGTGTGTGTGTGTGTGTGTGTGTGTGTGTGTGTGTACGTGAGTCTGCTGCCTCAGGCTCTCTCACAGGGTCATCCTTCATGCCAAAAATTTCAGACTTTCCAAAGGCAGGGGTGTAAGACTCTCTTTGAGTGTGTATGTGTGTTTGTGTGTGTGTGTGTGTGTGTGTGTGTGTGTGTGTGTGTGTGTGTGTGTGTGTGTGTGTGTGTGTGTGTGTGTGAGAGAGAGAGGGAGAGAGTGTGTCTGTGTTTCTGTAGGAAGGGGGGGGGGTGGGGTGGTAAATGCAGGGGAAATTACGCAGTACTTCATTGTATTGGTGTTTAGAGGAAAAGCCCAATTGAGGGTCTGGGCTCACTCTCTCTCTGTCACACACACACACACACTTGGGTCTCCGTCTCTCTCTCTCACACACACACACACACACACACACACACACACACACACTTGCTCTCCATCTCTCTCTCTCACACGAGTGAGTACAGACAGGAAGCAGCTTGGCTTCCAGACAATGGGACACATCAAACAGCCAAGGCCCTCACCGGCTCGCACACACACACACACACACACACACACACACACACACACACACACACACACACACAAATGCCAGCCAGCCAATCAAAACAGGCCGCACAAAAGCACAAACAGAGCAAGACAAACAGGACATTCCAGCTGCTGGGTGCAGCGGATTCCTTGCCACAGCTAATCTGAGCAGCCGGTGTATGTGTGTGAGAGAGAGAGTGTGTGTGTGTATGTGTGTGTGTATATGAGTGTGTGAAAGTGTGTGTGAGAAGGGGGTGGGTGTGGGGGGTGCCAACAGGAAACATGGCCAGATTATACACTCCACTGTTGTAATGAGCTGTCCATCAGCACTACAGGAACAGTACCGGGGTGGGAGTGTGTGTGTGTGTGTGTGTGTGTGTGTGTGAAAGTGAGTGTGTGTGTGTGTGTGTGTGTGTGTGTGTGTGTGAGTGTGTGTGTGTGTGTGTGTGAGTGTGTGTGAAAGTGAGTGAGTGTGTGTGTGTGTGTGTGTGTGTGTGTGTGTGTGTGTGTGTGTGTGTGTGAGTGAGTGTGTGTGTGTGTGTGTGAGTGTGTTTGTGTGTGTGTGTGTGAGTGTGTTTGTGTGGAGCACTCTATTTGCCGCCTACAGTGTGAATCTAAACGCACCCCTAGACACCCCCTACCCAACGGGGTCTCACCTCACACCCCTGAGCCTGCTCTACAGCCGTCTGCACCGCAGGAAGTGTAAAGGTGAGTGTGTGAAATGGTCTGGCACACACCTTTGCAGACCAGAAAAGATGACAGGAAGAGACAGAGGTGTGACTTTAGGGTTGTGTGTGTGTGTGTGTGTGTGTGTGTGTGTGTGTGTGTGTGTGTGTGTGTGTATGTGTGTGTCCGTGTGTGTATGTGCGTGCGCGTGTGTGCATGTGAGTGCGTGAGTGAAAGAGAGAGCGAGAAAGAGAGAGAGACAGACAAAATGTCTCAAATGGTCTAACAAATGTTGTCACAAATGTCTCACTGTTAACTATTTGGCGAACTAGTGTTCAGGTATTTTGTGCAAGTCAGTGCTTGGTGGTACTCAGTGGGTATTCTTTAGTGTTCAAACATGACCCAAAGCTGCTCGATGGCTGTCACTGCCTAGTATTTAAATCAGTTTCAGAGCTTTTTCAGTATTCATATGTCTTTATATAAGTATAAGCTCCTAGATAAAACAGAGAGAGCATGAGAGTGGGAGAGAGTGTGTGTGCTGAAACCGTTAAGAGTCCAGAATTAAATTACTGAAGAGCTAACCCCCCCCCACCACCACCCTTCCCCTCTCTGTTTCTCTCTCTATCGTTCATTCCTCACAGATTCAATTAGCAGAAAGAGCTAACAGTGACCTTTTCTAGGTTCCTGGAAATGAACTAGAACACCCATACACATGCACAGACACACGCATGCACCCACACACACAAACGCACGCATGCATACACACACGCACACATCTGTGGTCCACACCGCCAGAGGCTTCATTCCCTTGCCGACAGCCTGTCAGTCAGTGTGTCATGGGCGCTGTGGCAATAAGAGTCCTGGTAACGGGAGTCACGGTAACAGGAGTCATGGACGGCTCGCCACACACTGTGGGAAATATTTGGGATGGTTTCCCTCGGAATGCCTTGGCATGTGTGAGGAATGTCCATCTCTCTCAGTCTCTCACACACTCGCACACAAACACACACACACATACACTCTTAGTTTCTCTCACTTTCTACTTCCCTTCTCCTTTTCGCCGCCTTCTCTTGTCTCAGAGGCGAGACAGCGCACGCAAGCACACACACACACACTGCTGTTTTTCTACAAGGTCTGTGAGAAAACACTTCCAACTGCCTTAAGCACTGGCTCTTAGTCTGACAAGAAAAACACAGTGTGTGTATGTGTGTGTGAGAAGGAGAGTGTGTGTGTGTCTTTGTGTGTGTGCGTGTGTGTGCGTGTGTGTGTGTGTGTGTGCGTGTGTATGTGTGTGTGCGTGAGAGAGAGAGTGTGTGTATGAGAGAGAGAGAAAGAGGGAGAGAGAGTGAGAGAGAGTGTGTGTGTGTGTGTGTGTGTGTGTGAGAGAGAAATTGTGTGTGTGTGTTTGCACGTGTGTGAGAGAGTGAGATAGAGAGAGAGATAGTGTGTGTGTGTGTCAGAGAGGGAGGAAAAAGGAAAGAAGATAAAAACTAGGGTTATGATCCAGATTTCAACCACAACCACAGTCATTCTCAGCCTCACACTCTCTCTTTCTCACACAAGAACGCACGCACACGCACAAACACACACACGAACGCACGCACACACACGCACAAACTCTCACACACATATTTGCTCGCACGAATGTAGGCCTGCTGGATTGTAACCTCAAATGTGCCTTTATCTTTTCATATTCTTCCTTTTTCTCTCTCTCTCTCTTCTCTTTCTCTCTGCCTCTCTCACTCCTCTTTTTTCCACTGACTTCTCTTTCCTTTATAGATCAAAGACTTGAGAGCACCCAGTCTCCCCCTCCCTCTTTCTTCTCACACTGTTTCAGTTCCTGTCCTCTCCGTCCCTGACCCCCCCCCACCCGCGCTGGCGACCCGTGGGAATTGTGGGTTGTGGCACGCTGCTGTCTGTGGCTGATGTCTATCTGCCCTCTCCCCATCTCCACACGTCTAAAAAAAGCCCCGCTGGGACATCTGATGCGGCTGCACAAAAACACAGACGACCCACGCGCAGCAACTGACAGATGCACGGACGACCGACAGACATCTCTCTTTCTCCATCGCACCTCTCTCCAGTCCGTCTCTTTTTATCACTTTTTCTTTTGCACAAACTTTCTCTCTTTCTGCCGTGGTCTGTGTACCTTTTCTCAGGCTATATTGATCTATCCTCCTCATTCTCCTATCTCTTTTTTTCTTATAGCCCTTGTCTGTCATTGTCTATTTTCTTTCAGTCTCTCTCTGTCTTAATAACTTTCTTCATCCTTTCTCTGACTATTTCACTCTCTCCATCTCTCTATTTTAAAATGCTCCCTCTATGTATTCCTCTTTTTCTCACTCTGAGATCTGTCCATCTTTTTTTCCAGAACCCAATCCTCTCTGGTGGAAAAATACACACCCGATACATGCAGACAGGAGCAGAGCTGACACCCGTCTGTCTGCTGCCTGAGAGAACACGTGAGAACGTGTGAGAACGTGTGAGAACGCTGGTGGAACTGACAGATGGAGGACAGGAGGCAAACACGGCAGCCGTGTGAGATGTCAACAGAGGACAAGCTAGAACACGGGGATGTGAGAGAGAAGGAGTGATGGAGAGGGAGAGAGAGAGGACGGAGAGAGCGGAAAGAGAGAAGAGAAAGAGGGAGAGAAGGAGAGCGAGAAGTAGGGAGAGAGATAGGAGAGAGAGAGGGAGAGAAGGAGAGAGAGAAGTAGAGAGTGGGGGACAGAGAGAGAGAGAAAAAACGAAGGAGGGGGAGAGAGAAAGAGAGAGAGACAGAGACTGGGAGAATAACACAGTAGGCCCTAATACATGTGCCAATGTGATCAGAACAGTTTATCGTATCGAATTCGCGTGTAGGTGTGAAAATTTTCAAGGGAAACGGCTTTTGTCGTTACGTGTTTACATGTGCAAAATGTAAAGCGTTTACATTGCCTCGGGCATGCGCAAAGACCACGGAGATGTGCTCCCACCTGATTTGTTTACTAACAACATCAACGTGGATCCGCATCGTGCACAGGCAGTGTAGTGGCTTAAAGTTCCCTTCTTTCTATCAGCATATAGTTCTTAATATTTTCTTTGAATAACCACTCTCAGATGGAAAGAAAACGAGTCTACGCGTGGATGTGTTTCAACAACGGTAGAAAACTGTGTTTGCTCCGTCTTTTACTGAACTCATAATTATATGACAGTGGTAGGCTATTAGTTACAGTTGAGACACCCGAAATAACTTGCATGCGCAGCAATCCTGAGACGTGATTTTTAGTTTGCACATGAATACTAACGTCTTCTTTGATCCCAGGAAATTTGAGCACACAACCCATCTCCCTTACGGAGATATTGGCGAAAGTTGTTTTACCTACTTCATTGCAAACGTCTAGTTTTGCAAACGTGTCTAGTTTTTGTGCAGTAGTGAATAGAGTCTCAGTCTACTACACCATACATAGCATATCATGTTTGTAGAAAATTATTAAGGTGCAACAAATGGCAATAAGCATATTTAAATTAAATGATTCACATTGCAAGTAAAATGGTGCAGCTGGAGCAGATACAGGGAGAGACAACGGTGACGCAGTTTGGATGTAGCGACAAACGTTTATGTGCTGTAACAAACACTAGTGTTAACCAGTAGGCCTATGTGAGTAACGTGGGTTTTATTAAAACATAGCGTGTGTAATGTGTAGCTATTTCATTCCGTTTATTAACCTTTCCGGCTGTCTGTATGTATTTACTAGACAGCAGTAGATGTAAAGGAAAGGGAATTAACCCCGGCAGCGGAGCATTTTGCGGAGCATTTTACTCCCCCGCATTCTCTCTACAAACTTCCATATAGACGCGGGATCAGCAGAGGAAAATCTTTGTTTCGTTAGGCTATTAGTTATATTTGAAAACAGCCAGTCATTGTAGCCTACCACTCGTGGAATAAGGAATTTCAAAGAGATGATGGAGTGATTTGACTCAGAAGTGACATTGGGCATTGGCAGCTCGATATGTTCAGACCAACTTAAACTTCTAGCTCAGTAACATCAACAGCTAAGAAAGAAGGTAAGAAAAAAGAAGGTAAGAAAAATAGTCGGAAAACTTTGATTTGCAAGGGAAGCAGGCAAGTGTTGGGGTTGTTACAGTATATAGCCTACAATGTGGTGAAATTTTGGAATTAATAGGCTCGTGGCGTTTCCTAAATATGCTTTTTTTCATTTTGCAAAAAACAGTAGGCTATATTACCATATTAAAATGGTGTACCAAATTGCGTTTTATTACTGATAAAAAATTGTAGGCCTACTAGCCTATTGGATCAGTCTCCTTTCAAGAACAGGCAAGAACTTTCTAGCCTCGAACTTTCTAGCCTCCTGTCACCGTCTCCCCCCAGTCACGCACCAACTCCCCCATGACACATCGGCCTGATTTGACACGCCCTTTTCTGAGCCGAACGATCGTGGTAAACCACCTCTCTCGAAAGGCTCAGACGATCGGCGGAAAAACGAACAGTTCACATCTAGACCCCTTATACATGAGGCAATTGTAACACGTTTGCGAGTTTCTATCGGTGCAGACGCGATGTAACAGCTTTACATTGACGCATGTGTAAGGGGCTAGTGACAGACGGAAGAAGTGAGAGGGGAAGAAACAGAGACAGGCCTTTGTATGTCTTGCCCTCACTTTTTTGAGTGTTGTAGAATTGCTGCCCTGCATTATCTCTCTGATTGAAGACACCTTAGTATGAAGATATATTCCCTGATCGCTAAACCTTTGATTCCTTTTCACACTAGTTGGAGTTTCCATTTAATTGCGCCCATGACTAAATGATGCTGTTCAGATGAGACCACTGCAAATTATGGTTAGATGGCGGCGACATACGTTGATTACACAATCAGCTGCCGTTTCAGTACATTCAACATCAAGTGAAAAGACACAGTGTGCACTTCCAAGTGGCCGTTTAAACTTCACTCCCTAACGTTTGTACATTTGCCCCTCAATGAGTCAGACAGAAAGAAAGAGTGAGAGAGACAGAGAGAGAGAGAGACAAAGAGAGAGAGAGAGAGACAGAAAGAAAGAGGGAGAGAGAAAGAGAGAGAGAGACAGAGAGAGAGAGAGAAAGGAAGGCAGAGCTAGAGGTATTGTTTTCACCACATTCATTTAATTCCTCCCCTGCATTTCTCTCTCCCTCTGTCCCTTTCTCTCTCAGCACCCTTCCCATGTCTTTTATCTCCATAACATCTGCACAGTCTGGCCTCTGGCAATGTCCTGACTCATCCTGCAACACACACACACACATTCCTACAAGTTCAGGATGGGTACAAACACACACACACACACACACACACACACACACACACACACACACACACACACACACACACACACACACACACACACACACACACACACACACACACACACACACACACACACAGTGTGTAGAGTCCTTTATCACTACACTTCAAACGCGGGGCTTGCGAGCATGGGAACCGCATTCCGATGAGCTCACGGAAGAGAGTGCGACGATCAATCATCCCCAGTCATATCGCCACTAGATAAAGCCCAAGGAATGCAGAGCGGGTCACTTACGCTATGTCTGGGAGCGGAAGGGCCCTGGCTTTAAACATGGCTGCCGCCGTGTCATCATTTGTCATGGGAAAAAAACAGGCTTTTCTGGCCCGGACATGGAGATGGATAGTGTTGTCTACCTTCTGTTAACAGAACTGTAACAATCTGTGTGTGTGTGTGTGTGTGTGTGTGTGTGTAATTTTTTTGTGCTGCTGTAACACTGTCATTTCCCCTTTTGCGGATAAGTAAAGCACACACTCTTCTGTACCGGGTTTCCATTGGGTTGAATCTCACCACTGCTTTGGCCCGTCTCATAAAAACTACTCACTGTTTCACGATGGCCGACAGACAGTGGACGGTCTACGTCCTCCTGCCTGATCAGTCAACCACTCAGAGAAAAGAGTTGGAGAGATGAGGGGATTACAAAGAGACAGAGTATCAAACAGAGACAGAGCAAGGTATTAACTGAGGTAGATTGTGTGTGTGTGTGTGTGTGTGTGTGTGTGTGTGTGTGTGTGTGTGTGTGTGTGTGTGTGTGTGTGTGTGTGTGTGTGTGTGTGTGTGTGTGTGTGTGTGTGCGTGTGTGTGTATGCATGTATATGAGTGTCTGTGTGTGTGTGTGTATATATATGTATGTATTTGAGTATCTGTGTGTGTGAGAGAGTGTGTGTGTGTGTGTGTGTGTGTATGTGTGTGTGTGTGTGTGTGTAGCACAGGGGTTAATGATTGGCGATGAGTATGGCAGGGGCCACACAGTGGGCTAAGAGGGTGTCCAGGAATGCCTGAAGGAGCAGAGGGGGGGGGGGGGGGGTGAGACACCCATCCACTGTTAATCAAAGGACTTTACAATCAGATAACAAAAGGGTTAACTCGCCTGGGTGGGCTTTCCACATACCAGTCCCTGGGTGGACCTCAACACCCCACCCCCCCCAACCCCAACTCCAACTCCAACCACCCCTCCCCCGAACCGCTCCCCTCCCTGGTTCACTCAACCCTCTCTCTCTCTCTCTCTCTCTCTCTCTCTCTCTCTGTCACTGTCGAATGCGCATCCATAGCTTTATACATTCCATCATACATTCCTTCACATGCACCCAGATCAACTCCTACCAGTCAGAACCTGAAGAGAGGTTGTGCAACGCTTAGGAGACTAAATGGCTCTATTGGGATGTGTGTTATTAATTGTGTTGGGACATGCTTATTCTGTGAAATGGTAGGGAGCTTCAACAACTCAACAAGTTGTGAACTGATGTTTTGAAATGACTGAGATGAGTTGAAAAAGAAATGTGGGAATTATTTTCCAAGAAGAGAAGGAGAAGGTTAAAAAAAATTTTTTTTTAAATCATGAGGGAGTAAACCATTTCTCAGTAGTAATTAGTTGTGCTATGCTGTGCCTCAGCCATGCATTAAATTGCTTTTAAAATGAAATGATTCTGTGGCACATTGAATATATAGTATAATATAGTATAGTATATAACATATATATGTTGTCAACTGATTCAAGTTGTGAGAAGGCCATGAGGCCCAGCGGTTGCTCAGTGACACCAATCTGTGGTATAGTGAAGGACTCGGTGTGAGAAAAGGTAACACAGAGAGAGGGAGAGAGGGAGAGGGAAAGAGAAAGAGAGAGAGGGAGATAAGAAGAGATAAAAAGAGAAGAGAAGAGAAAAGAGAGAAATGGAGATAGTGAGAGAAGGAGACCATATGTGAATGCAGAGAGAGAAGAGGACAGGTGACATGGTGAAAGAGAGAGGAAAAAGGGTGTGTGTGTGTGTGTGTGTGTGTGTGAGGGAAAGGAGAGTGTCTGAGGCCTTTTATACAGCCTGTTCAAGATGGGACTGATGCCTTTTCTTCTGCTTTGATGTTCTATATAGAAAAGGTACGAGCGGATTGGGGGTCATAGTTATTCCGCCTTAAAGCTGGCAGCGGAGAGAGTCACAGAGCCGGATCAGCGTCTGTGTGACAGGGAGAGACAGATCTACATCTGTGTAATAGAGAGAGCCAGCATGGATGTCTGTGTAATAGGGAGAGCCGGCATGGACGTCTGTGTAATAGGGAGAGCCGGCATGGACGTCTGTGTAATAGGGGGAGCCGGCATGGACGTCCTTGTAATAGGGAGAACCGGCATGGACGTCTGTGTAATAGGCAGAGCCGGCATGGACGTCTGTGTAATAGGGAGATCCGGCTTGGCGTTTGTGTAATATGGAGAGCCGGCATGGACGTCTGTGAAACAGGGAGAGCCGGCATGGTGGGACGGGGTGTAACACAGCCTAGCAGCTTACCAGAATGAAGAAAGTCAACTGTGATCTCAGAACACACAAATCAAACATGATAACCATTAACATGTTGTATATGATGCACACCAACCTTGCTTGAGTCTGATCACGGCTATATGTGCACAGCTTGCAAGAGCCCGCTGACATTGGGTTCACCTGTCATTGTTTTTGAAAGTAACAGGTAGGCTAGTTTAGTTACGATGCTGATGTTATGGCACATTCGAGACAACTCGAAATTCTGAACGTCTGCCATGATATTTCCCAGCTCCGTCTTTAATGTGTTCCAGCCAAATAATGTGGACTTTCCATCTACCTGCTGGGTATCAGTAATTATGTACACCGTTTTTCTTTGTTCATTTTGACACACTTCATGTGTCTTCTCAAGCATTTAAAAAGGTTTATAACTTTTGATTTAGTCAAGGTCTCTTGTTAGTCTCTGTCAAGTTCATCGCCATATTGATAACGATGTCAAATAGACTAAATGACACGCCTCAGAGCTTCTACTTTAAGTGGCGTTCTATTTTGAGATATCTGAGTTCCTTGTGGTCTTGAACGCGGCATTATAGACGCTACGTCATGCCACTGGTTTCGTAACGTCTGTTTGTTTCAGGCTAAACCAGCAAAGGCGGCATAATGAGGGGTCTTCTTAACGACATTATAGTAGGATCTCTGCTTAAAAAGGGCTTGTGAGAGAGAGAGAGAGAGAGGGTGAGAGAGAAAAGAGAGAGAAACAGAGAGGAAAAAGAGAGGGATAGAACGAGTGAGAGACCACACAAGCAAGGGGGACAAATTTCAGACAGAAGTCGGTAGGCCACCCTCCCCTCCCAGGACTAGTAGGTGGTCAGGAGTTGACACATTTAGGACCCCCCACCCCACACCTCCCTACACCACCCTACCCCACACCTCCCCTCCCCAACCGCCCACCTCGTGAGGGCCCTGGAGACCAGCTGGACTGAAGGGTGGCCTGTGTGTGTGTATACAAATGTGTGTGTGTGTGAGAAGGCGCTTGAGAGTATATTTGTGTGAATGTATGTGAGAGTGTGTCTGTGTCTCTGTGTGTGTGTGTGTGTGTGTGTGTGTGTGTGTGTGTGTGTGTGTGTGTGGTTGAGAGAGGTTCCCAGACACCAGAGCTCAGCCTACAGGCTCTCGCCCTCTCACCTCCCCTGGCAGCCTGGCTCTCCATGACAGACTGTGTGTGTGTGTGTGTGTGGTGTGTGTGTGTGTGTGTGTGTGTGTGTGTCTGGGCGTGAGGTGTGAGGTATGCAGAAAAGCTGGAAACCAAGACGGGACGGGTCGTCTAGGATCCCAGACATACAGCCAGCCGAGTAAGATGAATATGTGGAGAGGTGAAGTTTATCTGTCACACTATTCCTCACTATTCCTCACTCTTCCTTCTCTCATCTCTCTCTCTCTCTCTTTCTAGATTCTCCTGATTCTCTCGTCAAATCTGGTGTCAAGATCCTGCAAATTTACATGTAAAGACAAGAGTCTGATAACACCTACTGTTAAACTGAAGCACCGGTTATCATTTCACTTTGTTTATTTTTTGGTTTAATACATAGTTTGACCAATTGTTGGTGCACGTGTGTATGTGTGTGTTCGTTTGTGTGTTTAATTATCCTATCTTCCCGTAGGTGACAGGGTTTCTTTATGAGTTAAACCGCACTACTCAGGTGGAGGGATCTTTTCCTCTGTCCCGTCGGCTCTGAGGTCGCGTCTGCATTTAACTCTGCGGTATATGTTTCTGGTTGCACCCCCTCACATAAATAAATCTAGGGAAATAGAAGTCTATGGTGAGGTCAGAGCAATCTGCTGCTCTGAACTATCTACATGAGAACCAGCTTCAACTATTAACTGCTAATCTATGTTAGGTTTACATAGAGAAGACTAATCTGCCTTCATAACCATTCATTTCAAGAAAATGAGGTATGCATTTTTTTCTGCATTATTCTATTTTTGTATAGATACTGCAGATAATTAAATCAAATACGCAATACTTAATCAACAGCATGTTTGTTTTAAATACAGTACTGTAGTGTTGCAATTCATACAGCAGTTGCTGTGGCTCTCATCAGGTGAGTGTGTGTGTGTGTGTGTGTGTGTGTGTGTGGAGATAAGGGCCGTCTAGCCAGGCTGGCCCCAGTGAGGTGTTATTTGTCAGGTGTGGCCCATCTGACCAAACCAGTGCAGTCGCCAGCAGAGATGCTTTCACGCAGACAAGATTATGGCACTCACGCTGACTCACAAGGCAACCAGTACACTTTGTCTCTGTCACTGTCACTGTCTCTGTCTCTGTCTCTGTCTCTGTCTCTGTCTCTGTCTCTGTCTCTGTCTGTCTCTGTCTCTGTCTCTGTCTCTGTCTCTGTCTCTGTCTCTGTCTCTGTCTCTGACACATACACACACACACCCATGCTCGCACACGTAAGTGAATTCAGAAAGTTTCAAGTTCTTCACATATTGTTATATTTTACACTCCTCTTAAAATGGAATTTTGATTAATTTATTTTTCATCAGCCTTCACAACTCTCCAAAATGACAAAGACAGTTTTGTTAATGTATTAAAAATAAACTATTATTATCTCTTATCCTCCACTTCTACTTTGTCTCTCAGTAGCTTTCCCCCTCTCGCTCTCTACCCCACCCAAACATTCACCCTCAGCTCCGGATTCTCTCTCGTCCTCCGATCTCGCATTCTCGCCCTTTTATCTTCCCATGCATTCAGTCATCTTACCCCACTGTCACCCTTCCCCTGCATACCTATCTCCTCCATCTCAGAGACTCTACTTCTCTCTATCTCCTTCCCTCTCTCATCTTTGAAGTTCTTTATCTCTCTTTCTCGAACCTATGAACCTTAATCTCACTAACACTTCCATCTTCCTTTTCTTTCTTATCCACATACCCTCTCACAGCTTCCCTCTCTCTATATCTCTCACCCTCTCATCTTTGTCATCTCATCTGTGTCTCATCTTTGTATCCGTTTCTCTATCTCTTCTCATCTCGAAGGCTATATCTCTCCCTCACTCTCTCATCTCCCACTCTCCCTCTTGCTCTATCAGTCTATCTGTCTTTCTCTCTCTCTCATCTCAGAGCCCCTATCTGTCTGCGTGTTTCCTGTGTGTCTTCCCACTCTTGTTCTTGGCCCAGGGGCAGTGGGATCTCATTGTTCCAGTGGATGCCACCGCGGCCCTCCAAACCCATGATTCACAGGAAACCGTTCCACCACGCTGCCTTTATCTCTAGGCCACTTCCTTCCCCCGACCGTCACCGCCACCCCCCCCCCTTCCTCCCAGGGACGGAGAGGCCTTCTGGGACTGCCAGCGAGCATATCGGCCACCAACCACACCACCCCCCAAAACGCCAACCGCACTCTCACGCTACTGGACATGCTTTCTGAGAAACGGTGGGGTGTTTCTGGGATGGTTGGGCTGATACGGGCCCAATGTGGAGGACAAGGGGTTCAGGATGGTGTGGTGGGATAGAGGAGACACACATGCAGGACACAGGCAAACATGTACTCACATTTACTCACAGACACACACAGACCGCCACTCACACACACTCTCAAATGCTTACATCCACACACACACACACACCATACACATACACAGATTGAAACACACCTGGCATCGGCTAAATATGTCGTGTCGGGTGAGTCGCACATGGAAGTGTCTGATGACCTGAGCAGCCTGGTCCCGCGCCTTGTCCGTGCAGTCCAGTGCCAAACAGCGGCCCTCTGCCACCTGAGACTTCAGCTGTGGAAACACACACACATACAAGTGTATGCAGAGGCAGAGACACACAGACACACACACACACACGCACACACACAAAGACAATACATTAGCAGTCACATCTGTCATCACCTCATATGCAACTCATGTTCACTCTCTCTCACTCTCTTTGTTAGGCACACGCAGACACGCACACACACACACCGAGAGACACACACACACACACACACACACACACACACACACACACACACACACACACACACACACAACACACCGAGACACTTACAGTTTGGTACGGCTGGCCGGAGGTGAGGATGACCCTGTCTTCAGTGCGGGCAAGCTAGGGGGAAACAGGAAGAGGAAGTGGACTTCTGAGACGGTCACAGGTCAAGGGTGAATGGGGCACTGAGCTGAGAGGTCCGGCATGAGAACACACTAGCTCTCCCTGTCTGCTCCCAAAGCGCTTATTACAGCAAGGATACACTCTACCCTCAGCCCCCACTCACACTCTTGGACTCATAAGGATACACTCTACCCTCAGCCGCCACTCACACTCACACTCACACTCTTGGACTCATAGGGATACACTCTACCCTCAGCCCCCACTCACACTCACACTCACACTCTTGGACTCATAGGGATACACTCTACCCTCAGCCGCCACTCACACTCACACTCACACTCTTGGACTCATAGGGATACACTCTACCCTCAGCCCCCACTCACACTCACACTCACACTCTTGGACTCATAGGGATACACTCTACCCTCAGCCCCCACTCACACTCTTGGACTCATAGGGATACACTCTACCCTCAGCCCCCACTCACACTCTTGGACTCATAGGGAAAAGTGTCCAGGGGGAACCAAAGATTACTTCATGAAACCCTCTCAGATAAAAATAAAGTTTTAAATGGTTCTTGCGAAGCTGAGATGCTTCTAAAAAGGGTTCAAGTGAGAAAAAAATCATTGAAGGAATTGTTCATGACGGATATAAAAGAACCCTTTTTTGCCAAAGGTGTTCCACAAGGCCTTGTAATGAAACTTCAAAAGAGTCTGGTAGTCGAAAGTTCTCAAAGGAGTCTGGTATCAGTATATGTCTGTGTATGTGTCTGTCTGTGAGTGTGTGAGTGTGTGTGTGTATGTGAGTGTGTGAGTATCAGTGTGTGTGTGTGTGTGTGTCAGGCATGAAAACGGGTAAGGGGTGAAAAAGGTGAGGAGGATATTAGCCCTCTAGGGGGGGTCCGGGGGCGTGCCCCCCCCTGTAAGTAAAATTTAAATATTCCATATTTTAAAGCGTCAATCTGATGCAGTTTGAGATGCTTTTTTCCAACCTGGGGAGAGCTGGAGAAACTTAGCTTCAGCCATGAGTCAAAAAATATTTTGGCCTCCTTACATGCCAGCCTGTCACTGGGTCTATCATTTACAGTATATGAGGCACAATGTGGTAAGGGCACCACAAATGGCTTAATGCATAGCCCCCAGATGATGAGATGCCGTAACTTAACTTGTCTACTCTTCCATCATGATTGACAGCCAATACAATGTTATGCAATTCAGATTTCAATACATTTTATTGGCGAGGCCCTTCGCGTTAATATTTCCATGCACTCGCATCATCCAGTTATTCAACATAATAAATCAGCGGCGAAAAAAACAATACAATCATATATTCTTTAGAAGTAGCCTACTAAATGATGCAAAATGTAAGGATCTCTTTTCATTTATGGAATTCTTGTCAAGAAAATATGATTCTATTGTTTTTTTCGCCGCTGATTTATTATGTTGAATAACTGGATATATATATTTAAATAGGTTAAGCTCCTATTAAAGTATCCATCTATTTACTTCCAGTGGCACTTGCTCTTGACTGCTTTGCCTCATAGCTTGGCGACTTGGCCTTTTTGAGCAGAGCATCACTGAAGCCTTCCATGTGACAAGAGTCCCCTTTGCAACCATGCTCACCTTTCTTGTCACCGAAGTGCTTATCATGTCAGTGCTGAGGGTTGCTCTGTATTGGGTCTTGTTTATGGTAACGAGACTGAAAATGGTCATCTGACGTCATGATTTGTTTTATACCTGCAAGGCTTGTAGGTTGACTGGCTGCAATAGTAGGAATTATTTGCTACGTTAACAGTCTGTAGTCAAACACCTTTGCAATGGTCACTTTGCCCCAACAGAGCGATTCAAAGTTAGAACAGGGAGTCTCGGTGGCGTTTGAGTTAATGTAGCTAAATGATCTTACTCCATCAGTTATTCACACCGTAGCCGTCTCGTTACCAGGCTAATCACATCATTGCTAACTTTTTCATACTTGTATCTGAAGGTTATACCCCTTGAAATGAATCATCCCGTTAAGTTACCGAACACATGTTTTAACGTTTTATATGCTAACATTACGGTCACAAAAAAAAATGCGTCCAGCAGGGATTCCAAAATTGTCCGGGATTTTGCCTTGTCGGATATTATTGTTTCTCTGGGTCTTTCACAATTAAATGAGTTATTACGTCTTGACACGTTTTGGAAAGGGTATCACTTACGTTCCACCTTCTTGCGCGAGCTCTGTCATTGGTCAAACTTTCCCAGTGTTGACAGATATAATTCATTATCCTCCAAATACGATCATTTTGAGCCTTTGATATGATACGCAATTTACAATCTGGCAACACTGAGCACCTTGCCGCCGCCAGCAACCCCCCCCCCCCCCCCCACACACACAAAAACAAAACTCATCGAATCTACACGATTCACGTAGGTCACCTATTTTGTTTTCAAAACGGCGAATTTCGCTGAAAGGTGAGTGATTCTCATGCCTGGTGTGTGTGTGTGTGTGTGTGTGTGTGTGTGTGTGTGTTAATTCACCTTGGCGGCTTCTTTGTGATCATCCTCGTTCTCCAGTATGACCACATCCACCCCGAGGCAGCGCAGGAAGCGGCCCAGGCCCTGCAGCATGTTGTCACACACCACCCTCAGCTCCCGGGGACACACACTCGGCCCTTCCACATCACTCGGCCCCAACCGATGGGCCAACGTCCCCACAGCAGGGGCCTGCTCAGAGTCTTTCTGCTCCCGCTTCACACACACACACACACACACACACACACACACACACACACACACACACACACACTTAAGATCATACCAAAGCTTCATGAGCGTAACCAGAATTGCCGTTTGCTTGGCAGTAAAATCCACACACGGGTTTGAAATGATGAGCTTACTCACGGTCTTCTTGCGTCCCTTCCTGCTCTTGTCCTTGGGCGTCCTCTCCCCTTTGGTCTTGCCCGAGTCAGCAGGGCCGTGCGCTACAGAGCGCAGGTCTGCCGGGAGACCGAAGCGTGCTGGGTTAGCCTTCAGAACAGAGTACACGTCCAGCAGGCAGCACGCATCAGCCGCTACAGGGATGAAGGGATGAACAGAGAGGGGAGGGGGAAGGAAGAAAAAAGGGAAAGAAGGATGGGCATAAGGAGAGAAAGAGAGAAGGGGAAAAATAAGTCATACAACATAAACAAAAATTTGACCTCGGTAATAACAGATCATGGCCAAATGATAAAACAACGCCGTCGTCAGTTTGACGCACAGTAAAAAAAGCCCACATCATGCTGGCTTTCTCACGCTAACAATTTCAAGAGCTAAGGAAAAGCTAGCCACAGAATCACAAATAAACAATAATGCCAAACCATGCAAATATTATTAAAACATTTCACATATTATTACATTTATATCAGAGTACAGCAATCTATTTCCTCTTTTTGTGGTATGGATGTAGCGTAACTTAGTGTCCTAGTGTGATGTTATGTAGCATGATGTGATGTAGTGTGATGTAGCATGACCTGAGGTAAATCAACATATTATTCTGACGTAGCATGATATGACATAATGTGATATGAAGTGGCGTAGCCCGCCGTGATGTGCTGTGACGTTAAGTAGCATGTAGCATTACGTGACATGGGGTGGAGGGAGGTGATGCCCACCTGCGTAGCGCAGCTGGCTGCACCTCAGTGGCCGGCGCTCCCAGTTGGAGAGCTGCTCCTGCTTGTCCAGTGGCCTCCCCAGCAACTGCTGCACAAGCAGGCTCAGCCCCTTCTCTGCCGTGCCCCTACCACCACCGCCAGCATCTCCCACCTCCACGCTCCGGCGCCCCCCTTCACACCCACGCCGGCTCATCTGGATCTGGGCGTGAGCAGACACAGAGTCGAGAGTTCAAAGGTTATTGGGGGAAGGAGAAATTCAACTCCAGCATGACTTATGAATATAATAGAGGTGTATCTCTAAACATTGTGTCTGAACTGTTCATGCATATTGTAAATGTTTTCAGTACATCTCTGTTGTTTTGTTTGTGTGTGTGTGTGTGTGTGTGTGTGTGTGTGTGTGTGTGTGTGTGTGTACCTTCTGATGCACTTGGAGCAGGTCTAACAATCCATCCACCTTTGGCGGTTCCTCAGAGAACTCAGGCCAAGTGGCCACCAGACTCCTCAGATCCCCAGACATCCCATAACCTACACACACACAAACACACACACAGGTGCACGCACACGCACGCACACACACACACACACACACGCACACACACAAACACACAACAAAACAAAACAAAACAAACTATTTAATGCCATCTTAAGGCACAGCTACAGCTCTACATCTGCCTGACACAAGGACAGTAGGGGAAACTAAAGCCCTAATGGCAAATGATCTAGCCAAGGCTGAAGCATAGTTAGCATTCACTGCTATCCCAGTGCAGCCATGATAGTCTTAGCCCTTACTGTTATATACTATTAAACCATTATTTATAAAGCAGACGCCAATGGATCCAAAGGAACTTGCAACACAGTACGTTTATGCAGTTTAAGCAGTATACTATACTATAATATATATATCATATATGATAATGCTCCCTGTATACTGAGCCAATGATCTTGATGTTGTCAGAACCTTGCTCTACCAGTTCAGAGTTCATCAGTTGAGTGGCAGGATCCCAGGAACCCAGGACTTTTGAGGAGGCTCACCCAGTTTGAGGATGTTCTTGTGGGAGAGGAGTTCACGGATGAAGCGGATCGTCTGCGGGTCCTGTCTGATGCCCGGGGCGCAGAGGTCCAGCAGGAACACGGAACCGGGCACAGCCAGCTGGATCAAAGCCACCCGCTGCTGGCTCGTGGTGCCGAAGCCTGCCCGCCACTCCATGTCAACACCCACCACAGCGCCAGGCTGAGCAGCGGAGACAGAGGGGGAGAGGAAGAGGGGAATTTACAGTGAGAGAAAGAGAAAGTCTCACACACACACTCTCTTTCACAAACACACAGACACACTCACTCACTCTCTCCGTCTAACATACACACACATAAAAACACACACACTCTCTCTCTCTCACGACCAAACGTGTGCACACACACACAAAACACAACAATTCTGACACACCCACATACACAAACAAATTAAATTGCACATTCATACACTTACACACATAAACAGACATCTACACATTCATACAGGCACGAACAAACACACACAGACACGGAAAACAGAGGTGACATTCCATGTGAAATAAACAGAGGCCTTTAGATTGACCATCTTGGATTTGACTCACGCTTAACGTAAATAATCATTATACCAAACAGCTAGTGTGCAAAGCCTGTGCCCTCTTTAGTTTCTGAAATACAGAGACTTTAAAAATCGTGCGAAAAAAGTCCCATTAATCTTTACATTTGAACCATTCATGCTAGCTACTTAAAATGTTAAGGGATTGTTGTACACTAAATGCTGATTTAAACCATGTATAACATACACAGATTCTACCGGTTATCTATTACACCTGTCAATCAGTATACATGTTACGGGTCAATACCGATCTTTTAGAGGCACATAGTTGTGTGCTTCTACTTGCCAACCAAACATTATTGGTGCTGACAGCAGAGCCCTATTACAGTGCTGTTCCTGCCCATACTTGCTTAGGCCTATTTGGAGGCTGGTGTCAGCAGCTGCTCGTGGTGCATAAAAACAGACTTCTAGACTTAGACTTGTAATTTAGTTCATTGCTTCGTATGTCTTTATCACTGTGGCACACACAAGACTTCAATTCATTCATTGTCATGTAGCATGGCTTCATCTCTGGCACAATGCTTCATTGAAGAAATGCTCAGTTGAACTGAAGACGGTCACAAATTGCATGATGTAAAACAATCACAAAAGATAAGCTTCCTTTAAAATGGTGATTGGAGCCTCAGCCAAAGGACATGGAAAATGTTGTGAAATCTGTTGATTTGACATGGAATGACCCAGCACACAGTTTCTCACAGAGCTTCACACACTTCCCAGAATCTCAAAATTTCACATGCTTCCTCACACCTTCCATGGAACACACACACACACAGACACACACAGACACACACAGACACACACACACACACACACACACACACACTTAACTACACACACCCACACACACACACACTACCTGCATGACAGTTTGTTGGCAAAGCTCCAGTTGCTCTAGCGTGGACAGGAAGTGCACGTCATCCCTGGCAACAGGCAGCTGATAGTACCGCTGCTGGTGGTTCTGGGAAGGTTCCCATAAGTCCGAGGAAGGACAGCACACAGGAGCGACACCACTGAGGAAACAGCAGCCCCGGATCAGTGTGTGTGTGTGTGTGTGTGTGTGAGAGAGAGAGTGATTGAGTGTATGTTTAGGGGTCTGTGTGTGAGAATATGTATTCAGGTGTGTGTAAGTGAGCATATATATGTGGACTAGGGGTGGGAATCTCTTGGCACCTCACGACTCGATTCGATTCAGATTCAGATGTGTAAGATTTGATTCTAAACCTATTATCGATTCTAAACCGGTTATCGATTATCAATTTTAAACCGATTATCAATTCTAAACTGATAAAACGGTTATCGATGCATTTTGACTTTTAAAACATTCGATCTAAAATCAATTCCTACTTTGTGTTTGATAATTAAAGAAAATCAACAGATGAATTACCTTCTCTATTTTTTTATTAGAGAAAAATCTTTTCCTTGTCACAATTTTGACTTTCTATGAACAATGAAATAATCGATGCAGCTTGCATTTCAACATAAAACAAAATTTTTTTTTTTACTTTACAAAAGACGAAATCAAATAATCAATTTTTTCCCACCACTAATGTGGAGATTAAGAAACAGAGAGAGAGAGAGAGAGAGAGAGAGAGAGAGAGAGAAAGTATGCGTGAATGTGTGTGTGTGTTTGTCTGTGTGTGTGAGTGAGTCGGTGAGTGTATGTTTGTGTTTGTGTGAATTTGATTGCCGGTGTTTGTGAGTGAGCATATATATGCGGGTGTGTGTGAGACAGTGTGTGTGAGAAAGAGAGAGAGAGAGAGAGAGAGAGAGAAAGAGAGAGAGAGAGAGAGAGGGAGAGGGAGAGGGGGGAGGGAGAGGGGGGAGAGTGTGCATCTGTGCATATAAGTACAAATAACAGTTATGGATGTGCACACAGTGTGAAAGCTTAACTTCTGAGAGTGTGTGTCTGTGACGGTATGTGTGTATGAGGGTGTGCCCAGACCGAGAGCGTGAGAATGTTTGCGTGCGTGTGTGTGTAAGTACAGGTCTGAGTGTTGTGAAACTGCTCGGCTCTGAGACTGTATGCATATGTATAAGGTTGTCCAATTCTGCAAATATTGTGGTTCAATGTTAAAATACATTATATATTTATAAAAAAAAAAATTACTTGAAAAAACTTGAATCTGGCTTGGAAATGTGGCTAGGGGTGTAAGATATGTTCTGTCTTACAATAGGTATGTAGCACATAGCAATAGCACAATAGCACATAGTTATAATCCATTAACAATAAAGAATCGATTTGTGTGTCGTGTGTGTGAGTGTGTGTGTGTGTGTGTGTGTGTGCGTGTGTGTGTAACTGTCTGTGGGTGTGTGATTGAGTAAACACTCAAGGCTGTGAGGGTTGAAGACTCTGGAAGTTGAAGTTCCTGACCTCAAACGATGTCTGTTTCGGGGGAGGTTGTAGAATAATACATGCATGTGTCCGCATATGCGTGCGTGTGTGTGTGCGTGTGCGTGTGCGTGTGTGCATGCACTCACGGCTGTGAGGGTGGAAGGCTTTGGATGGTTTCCCACACCCCAAACGGTAGTCTGTTTCGAGGGAGGTTGTAGTAGTGAGCCCATTCAGCAGCCTGCTGCAGGGTGCTGTGCCTCACCAGCAACTCCACCAGCTGAACCTGCAGCTCCAGACTGCCCTCCACAGTGGCCTACACACACACACACACACACGCAAATATATGTAGTATTAATATGCAGATTATAATTAGCCAAGGTGTGTTAGAAACAAACAAACACACACACACATTAACTGTGTTAGACAGGCACAGACACACAAATTCAACAAAACATTGATACACACACACACACACACACAAAGAAACACAGATTTAGGCCAGACATGTTAGATACACACAAAGACACGCATTAGCACAATGTCCAGGATATACAGACACATGTGACTACACTAGGGCTGTAACGATACACCTACCTCACGATTCGATTCGTATCACGATTCTTGACCCACGGTTCGATACAACCCACGATATTATTATTATTATTATTATTATTTTTTTTTACCTCGCGATTTTTAAAATATATTTTCTAATTCACATTAGAATAAGTATGTGCTATAAAAAAATGAAGAAACATTTTATAACCAAATATTAAGGTTTTTATTACTCAAAGCAATGCTGTTGAAAAACATTCAACAAACTTCGGAACCTGTTATCTATCTGCAGAGCAAATGTCAGGCTCATACAAAAACATTAACGTGAATTAATTGATGCTAATACCTAGCGCGGTCTCTATAGGATTTCCCATATACGTTAGCATTAAGCTAACGTATTTTCTACCATAGTAAAACATGCAATACTATGTGATTGTTTTTAGAAAACGAATGTTACGTGATGAGATTACTAAAATGTAGTCTGCATGTCTGCTCAGTTTAGCAGTGCTACCCAAGCAAAGGTTTGAAAAGAACTTCAAGCTTCAGACTTTATGTTAGGGAAACAGCTTTCTATCTGCCAAGCAAATGGCAGGCTCATGATAACACGCGCAACCTTTGGGAGCATGAACTGCACTGAGTACATTTTGCGCAACAATTAACCCCAACGCTGAAGCAAGCAGCCGCCTTTACTAGCGAACCAAACTTTTTGTATCACTTGACCGCTGAGGGCATGTCGCGGTTCTGCCTCCTCGCATCACGATGCAGGTTCGTGGCCCAGAGTGTTGCGATTTCTCGGTTCGTTCCAATATCGTTACAGCCCTACACTACACACTCACACACACACACACACACACACACACAGATGGTGAATTTAATGTCTGCTATTATACCTGAACATGATCACTCCAGTTCTCCTCAGACATTCTGCCCTAAGAAAGAGTGACAGAGAGGAAGTGAGAGAAAGAGAGAGACCTTAACACTGATCTCAGGACACTTTGATTCAAATCATTAGAACCCTAACAGTTTTTAGTTTGTCAAATTATCATGCCATGTAAAAGAAAAGTAAAATATGTAATACAAAAATACAAAAAAGAGAGGAGATTAGAGGGGAGGAAGAGGAATGGAGGGGAGGGGAGAGGAATGGAATGGAGATGAGAGGGGAGAGGAGAGGCAGAGGGAGAGGAATGGAGGAGAAAGACAGGGAGAGGAATGGAGGGGAGAGGAAAGGAGGGGAGAGACAGGCAGAGGAATGGAGGGGAGAGGAAAGGATAGGCAGAGGGAGAGGAATGGAGGGGTGGGGAGAGGAGAGGAGAGGAGAGGGAGAGGAATGGAGGGGAGAGACAGGGAGAGGAATGGAGGGGAGAGGAAAGGATAGGCAGAGGGAGAGGAATGGAGGGGTGGGGAGAGGAGAGGAGAGGAGAGGAGAGGGAGAGGAATGGAGGGGAGAGACAGGGAGAGGAATGGAGGGGAGAGGAAAGGATAGGCAGAGGGAGAGGAATGGAGGTGTGGGGAGAGGAGAGGAGAGGGAGAGGAATGGAGGGGAGAGGAAAGGAGAGGCAGAGGGAGAGGAATGGAGGGGAGAGACAGAGGAGAGGGAGAGGAATGGAGGGGAGAGGCGAGGAATAGAAGGGAGAGGAGAGAGGAGAGGCAGAGGGAAAGGAATGGAGGGGAGGGGAAAGGAGAGGAAAGACAGAGGGATAGGAGAGCAGAGGAAAAAGAGAAAAAAGGAAAGAGGAGAAGAGAGATACAGGAGAGAGGAATGTGAAAAAAAGGCTTTATTGATGTCATAATTTGAAACAGTTCTCTTTTGAGTCATCTTTGAGTAAACAGAGTTCAGGCTTTATGTTTGTTTTTCTACTCTTGTTTTGGGGAAATTATCTGCTTTATGTGCGTGTGTTATTCTGATTGGTGGAGAAAGAGATTATGCCAGAATGATTAATATTGGAGGAGAGGAGAGGAGAGGAGAGGAGAAGAGAAGAGAAGAGAGGAGAGGAGAGGAGAAGAGAGGAGAGGAGAGGACAGGAGAGGAGAGGAGAGGACAAAAGAGGAGAGGAGGGAGAAGAGAGGAGAGGAGAAGAGAGGAGAGGAGGGAGAAGAGAAGAGAGGAGAAGAGAGGAACATGATAAAAAAGAAGAAGAGAGAAGAGGACAAGAGGAGAAGAGAGGAGGATAGGCTTCAGCATTGCTCACTTCTCTGAAGTGCATCATCATGAGAAAGCGGAGAGAGTCCAACTTCCTCTTGTGCACTGAGTTACTGCACTTGGCTGAAACACAAAGAGGACCCACAGGTAAACACACACACAGAGAGACACACACACACAGAGACACACACACACACACACACACACAATGCTAACCAAACCAGATAAACTTGTGTGTGACCCTGTTGTGCTGCACATGTACTTAACTACACACACACACACACACACACACACACACACACACACACACTTACCACACTGTCATCAGCAAAGCTGTTTGTCATCCTGCAGACAACTGTAAACACACAGGCATGCATGCAAACACACACACACACCTGGATCAATGTTGAACTTCTCCATCAGCCGGAACACGTGTTTTACAATCATTTTTGGATGGATCTGGTCTGTCTGGTGTTTAGAGAGGCACAGACGCGGATACTGCCTGAAGAGAAGAGGAGAGAGAGACAGACAGACAGACAGACAGACAGACACAGACAGACACACAGACACACACACACACACACACACACACACACACACACACACACACACGTGAAATGTCCTTTACTCAGTGAGAGTGTGTTTGAATGTGGGTTATTCACATTTATGTGCTTAGAAGTTAATCCATAGGTGAATGTCTGTGTGAGTGCATTAATTACACAGGAAAATATGCTGTGAGTGTTACATGCACCAGGTGTCCAGACTTTGTGTTAGAGCAGTTAGCTTTTTATTAGAAATTCAACCATTTGCTCGAATGTAGGGAAAGATTGTGATTGTGATTGTGTGTGTGTGTGTGTGTGTGTGTGTTCTTGTGTGTGTGCGTGTGTGTGTGTGTGTGTGTACCTGCGCAGCTCGTCCAGACTGAACTGTGGGGAGCACCAGGAGTCCAGCGTTGTGACCAGTCTATCCTGCAGCTCCGGGCTTCCCTTCACATAGGCCTCAGCCAGAGGCAGCTTATCCAGCAGCACCAGAGGCACACACATCTGCAGTGAACAGACCATGGACATTATTATTATTATTATTACCACCACACACGCGCGCACACACACACACACACACACACACACACACACACACACACACACACACACACACACACACACACACACACACACACACACACACACACACACACACACACACACACACACACACACACACACACACACACACACACACCTCTCCTATGCACCCTCACTTCACACACACTCAAATACAGACACACACATACACACCTCTCCTATGCACCCTCACTTCACACACACACTCACATCATCACAAAAATACACACAAACTCATCTCTCATACATGTAGACACAAGCAGACACATAGATCACAGGTCACACAAATGTCACACCCATACAGGTACACCGACACTTAGACACACAGACAGACCTCTCTGATGCACAAAAATCACATCTATCAACAGAGACCGAATCACAAAGAGAGGTCATAAACACACACATATGCACACACACACACACACACACACACACACACACACACACACTTTACTGTTGTTTCAAGAAGCCAAGTTCAGCAAACATCTCACCTTGTCCATATCCAGGTCTGCTTGGAGATCCAGTTTCATAGCAAGCAGTGCAGCCTGAAATACACACACACACACATCTTAAACCTTAACCTTTGACCCCCAACCCCCATCTCTGTCTCCCTCCCATAGACATAGATACATCTATACGTCTATATGTCTATATGTCTATACTCCCACCTCTCTCCCTCCTCTCACCTCTCTGTAGGAGCAGCAGTCCCACAGATAGCCCACGTGTTTCAGCAGCACACCACTCTCTAGGCTGCCCAGCTGGTAGATCTCCAGCAGGGGCTCCATGTGGCCGGGCCGAGAGTCACATATGAGCCCCAGGGCCTGCCTCTGCAGCCCGGGGACCAGCTCGGCCGGCAGCCTGATGAGGGAGGCCTGGGGCTTCTGTGGCCTCCAGCGCAGGAATTCGCCCAGGATGAACTGGCCCAGGGTGGAAGGTTTGCCCTTCTGGGAGCCGGGGCAGCCCTCAAGCACCTCCAGGAGGCCGGCCAGGGGCTCCCCCAGCTCCGAGAAGCCCTTTGCGGCCACCAGGCGCAGCTAAGAGGTGAACGCGGGATGAGAGACAGAGAAACAGCATGACAGACTTGGATTTAGAAGTAGTTATTACTAGAGCATTTGGATGCATAAATGCATTGATAGTCTGGGGTCACATCTAGGGTCACAGACACACATACCAACATGGTTGTTTGGCCTTGCACGTCAGGTTTATATAGTTATGGTGTTGGTATTTAAGCAAGCAAAAGTAGAAGAGAGAGAGAACAAAGAGAAAAGAGGTGGTGACAGCAAGAACAACAGTAGCAATCTAGACCCATGCACCTAAGAAACTAAACACTCTGATCAAACATGTAATTGAATGCTTGTGCATACTGAGTTTCATCTGACAGGAAATTCACAAACGCTCAGGTACACACACACACACACACACACACACACACATTGGAAAGTGAAACAGGAACAGTGTGTGATTGTGGCTTTGTCTTACCCCCTCCATGTCTTTGCAGGTCCACAGTTCGAACAGGCGGTCTCTTAGGTCACCCGGGTCAACACCTGGGATTTGCACACGTGATACGCCTGGGGTCAGACAATGACCTCTGGCCTGATGTAGCTGTCATTTCACTACGCCATCCCACCAACACTCACCTCACCCACCACTGTGTGTGTGTCTCTCTCTCTCTCTCTCTCTCTCTCTCTCTCTCTTTCCTTTTCTTGCTCTCTCTCTTTCCATCCTCATTCTTTCCTTCTTTCTTCTCTTCCCTTCTCCCTGTCTCGCTCTACCTCTCACACTTACTCAAGGGGCAGATAAGATCGCAATGCTTTTCACATTCTTCTGGCAAATTCTGTTTTCTTTTTTTTTTGTTCTTCCCTTTCCCTTTTGACAATGCAGTTTAGCTCAATGAGTCTTTTTAAATCACAAAGGTACTCGTTAACCGCTTCTTTCTCTTTCCTACTCTCCACACTGTAACATGCAGTAACCTCCCAAACTATTTGAACCACGTCACAGAGAGAAAGAGAGAGAGAATGGGGGGGGGGGGGGGGTCACAAAATTAACATTTAATATGTGTGACGGCGAGAGCAGGGGGGGCTATTGTTGTTGGAGAGGTGTTGGGCTTTGTGATCGGGAACGATTTTAAACCCCACAATCCTGTGAGATGAGACATTTTTGAGGAGCCGAGGGGAGGGGGGGGGGGGGAGCGGGGGGTTGACTGGGGGAGCCCTGGTAACAAAGGCGAAACAGAGGGGAGGTATATACCCTCTTTGAGACGACCCAAATGCAACAGCCTCCATCATGCTGTGTGGCCTACACCTCCCAATTCTCTGCAAGCTACCCCCCTCCCTCCTCTCCTTCTCTCTCCATTCTCGCTCTACCTCCCTCACGCCCTCCCCTCCCCTTCTTCCCAGGGCCTAGTTTTCCTGTTCCCCTCCCCCCTCGGCCCTGTGTTTGTCTCGGATTTCCCCCGGAAAGGGCAACACGGTGGTCACGGTGTTAAAAAATCAAGCCTTCCTGACGGACAGCCTGGGAACGCACACCAAAGGGCTTTTCTCTCTCCCTCTCTCTCTCTCCCTCTCTCTCAACCACACCTTGGGGCTCCCTGCATTCCTTGCACCTCTCAAACACCTAAAAAACTCTATCTCTCTCTCTCTCTGTCTCTGTTTCTCCTTTTCTCTTAGCTCAGCCTACTTCAGCAGTGCAAAGCAGTTGGTTCGCTTCAGCCCTGTCCTCCCCCAATGTCCCCCCCCCCCCCCTTCTGTTTTAGTGTGGTTGGCTCTGCACACAATAGCCAAGCGGCACACATCTCACAACCCCTCCTCCCTCTACCATTCCTGAGCCCCCGCTCCTCTCCAGGATCGAGGGGCAAACTGGGACGGAGGGACGAAGAGGAATGTGGGATATGCAGACCCCTTCACCGTCACACCGGAAAGTTCCAGAGAAAATACGACAGGTGAGTGCCTACAGTCACACCCCTGAGCGTAGAAGCATTAAGGCATACTGTGATATAACACTATACTCTATGCTATACTGTTACCCCACGATGTGAAACGGCAAACAGATCACCGATAGAGACCCAACACCCCAAGATGCGAGCTTTGAAACCGCAGAGACATGCGTGACATTTCGGGGAGGAAATCTTTTCACATGAGAATTTAAAACTGAGCTGACTGCGTTTTAATAAATGTTTGCCTCTCAAAATGAAAACCACAGACATTTAATGAAGGAAGAACACGCTTTCACAACAATAACATCTCTGTATATGTGAGAAATTATCTTGCAGACATATAAGATTTACTTTAATGAGCTTATTGTGGTGGCACAATAAGACCTGTTTTCAGACACATATTGCATAGTTTTAAATGCCAAATAAATTCCTATACTTCCAAACATTTTCATTGCAGCTGCATGTCCAAGAGACCTAATACTGTGAACAGTCTAAAGCTATAAAGATATCCCTGGTTATAGAGGCTACAGCTGGTATACATGACATTATGGGCTTGTGCCTGCTTGTGCATGTGTTCCTTCTCACTGGTATCTCTGCATGGATACTCACCCACAGGTCGCGGGGCCTGACTCATACTGCTCGAACAGGGGGGCCCCTAAGGGAGACAGACGGTCTAGCACCCTGGGAAAAAAAAGACAAACCAGACAGTCATAACCCCCAAAACATCGAGGCCATGACTGGCTGTGTGCTCAAGTTCTAGTAAGAAGATAGGTGGTGGAGCTGCTGCCAAGGCTGATAAAAATATGTTCATGCCGTCAATACAATGCTTGGCACAAGAGGATGGCGATGGTGGGTGGTTGTTTTACTGCAGACACAACCGGTAATTTTTATCTATCTGTCTGAGAGACAAGATGGGGGTTGTACTCAGACAAGGGCTGAAACACTTCGTGCAATCCAGCACAGTTGTTATGTTGGCAGTGGCCTGATTTAATGATTTCATGTGGTTTGTACTCTTGTACATTCGCGCATGAAATACTTTTTCCTCATGTTTTATTGGCAAGTCTCCAATGACTTACGGGGGGAAAATGTGGTAAACACCTTTGGGCTTCCATTTTTGCTGTTATCCTGTCAACACCAGTCAGTGCACAACAGATAAGAAGTAGGAGACTGCAGCACATGGCCATAAACGTGACTACCTTTTGCCTTAATGAGCCTTAGTAAGTGATGAGAAAAATATAAAAAAAAAGTGCCTAAGGTGTCAAGACTCAAACCACTTGAGCCTGATCCTACACGTACACATACTCTCTGTCTGCCTGTCCCTCACAAACACACACACACACAGACTCTCTCCCTGTGGGAACAGCAGCCCAAGTAGAGGCTGGCTGCCAGCTGGCTAGGCGACGTGCTTTTTGAGGCTGAGGATGTTTTTTTTAGGTCTGGAGTCTGGACTGTTTCTCTCCCTTTCTCTCTGCAGTCCCGGTGGGAGGCTCCTGGCACTCAGCTGCGCAGTTTACGGGCCAGAGGTCCTCATGGACACTCCTCAGTGCTCTATCACCACCATCTGGTCACTATATGTCATTGCATTCAGGCAGTTCTTCAGTTTCCCCTTCAGTTTAATTTAACACACTTGTTATTTATTGATTTGAATGGAAAATGATATCAGTGAAGGTGCTTCCTGGGTATACAAGTTACAACCCATAGCCACTGTGAGGTTGGCACACTGCTCCACCAGTTGAACTACAGGATTCACAGGTCTTAACAATACAACACCTGCTACAGGATTCACAAGTCAACAATACAAAACATGCCAATGGCATGAAGAAAGCATCTGATGGCGAAATGGCCCCAAAAAATGCATTAAGTATTCGTATATACGAATGGAAGAGATCCAGTATTTTGGAGGGTATTTGCATTTTTTCCTGTGAAAACCCACAGGGTAAATATTTATCCTAGCAATGTAAATGTTAACCTTTCAGGTTTTAAATGTATTTACAGTTAAACACGAGGTAGGCCTACTTGGCCTGCATTCATAGGTAAACTGCGAGTTACACGAAAACATGCCTAAAAATGAAGGAACATTACCCTGTTAAAAATGTTTAATAACATTTATCAGTAGTCTGTTTAAACTTTAAAGTGTCATAGGTGCAGCATATATCATTTAGTTATTTTTGATCATGTGCGATCAAGAATCATTTCAAAATCCTTCCTAGTCTCACTTATCATGTGTTAACTTAGCATCAGAAGTAGCACTGATTTTTAGCTAACTTCAGCATTCCCACCAGAATGAAAGGTCCGATAAGGAACTTTCAAGTTCAAAATGCAAGTAAATACCTCGAACAAATAGGCCTAGTTCCATCATCCGATAGAATATCTAAGACGGCCGACAAAACAAATTTAACGGGTCATTTATATATGAATAATAGACATACATAATATAACATAATTATTCACACGATACAGAAAGTTTCATACTGCTTTGACAAAACTTTCCCACGCTGTTAAAGTCATTCACAGCATACAATAATACCATGGTGAGCTAGTTATTGCGGAGGACAGGTACTAAATCCGCTTACAGCTGACTCACCGTGACATAACATACCGTCAGAGACAACAATGACGTGGCTACCCTTTAAATAAATTGCCCAATTATATATTTCACCAAATCAACAATGTATTTCACTGTTGAGTATGCATGACAGTTGTCACTGACAAGTGTTAGCTAATGTTAGCGTTTAGCTATCTAATTTGAGAACTAGCCAGCATGGTCATGTTGACTTCTGGTGTAAGCATTCCGTTCCTAAGAAATCTGAGTAATCCCGTTTTGTTTATCAGATAGTTTCATGATATGTAGAACATGCGAATACAATTCACGTTAACATCAGAAACTGACTTACTCGTTAAACTTGGACACCTCTGCTAACTACAGGATTTTTTTGATTACGCTTCCGTTACTCAGGACCGGAACACTTGATATCAGGTGATGTTTCCTACGTATGGTAGTTGAAGCAACACATCTACTGATGTTTGGATGTTGGGATTTCCATGCGACCACAAGAGGGGGTTGTCTCCCTCTAATTGAAATTTGGAGCTGTGGCTTGGGTGCTGTCTGTCTTTACCACAATTTACAATATTTTGGCCACGTTCCTATAGATATGTCTTTAAATCTTTCAAAACTTTAGGCTTCATAATAGGCTCCTAATAATGGTAATACATGTGGCAATTCAGTTGTAGGCTAGTAATGATGAGGGTGATGGTGTGCCAGTTTTCTGAAATGGTCATAGTTGTTATTATAATTATACGCTACTGTCATGAGCACAGACAGGAGACTATAAACTGTCAAATATGCAGACAGGAGACAACACAACAGGTTGAATTATTTCAACTTTTGGAGGAATATGGTACTGAATAAATGACTTAATTCCATTGAGTATTCATTGAAATATTATGATCCTGCATTTGTTTAGTTGAATGGATCTGATGTCATCACCTGATATGATACGAGCCAAAAGACTGAGTACACCTAGATGTAAATAGGATTGCCTTCATATGCCACAGTTTTTCAGAACTGACCACCCTGGATGTACAGACTATTTGGTAACATAAACTTTTCCAAGACATGAAACTGCCCAAACTATGAGTAACGTGGCAAATACATATCTAAATGATACAGTAACCTAAGATGATATTTATGTTGAACTCCCTTACCATATTAATTTTCACATTGAAAGAGAGTCCCCTTGCAATGGAGTTGAATTAACCTTTCCTCTGATTTCGGGCTGGCCCTTATAACAGACATAGGTTAGAGAATTTAGTTTTTTTTTCTGATTGTCTGTCGTTCACACACTGCTGATGTTTTTCTTGACCACTTTAAACTTTTGTAATAAGCTTCTAGGCCTCTGTTGACCAACAAGCAAGTTACACATGTATGTGTTGTATTCAAATTACATCCTGAAGTGTTTAAGAACATGTTTATGTGGGAAAACCTGGGCCGAAAGGCCGAATTGAAATAAAAATCTTCCATCAAATATGGGTCAGTCTTCTGCTATGGTCCACTGTGGCAACCATAGACAGTAAAAGAGGGTGACAACCATAGACATTGAAAGAGTGACAACGCGATCCAAACTGGTGAGTCACATGACCAAAGTTAGAACCCACGTGGTTTGTGAGTCAGTAGCCATGGAAGTTGTCATCGTGGAGCAGTGCTGATGTTTTCAAACCGAAAATGGACATTTTAAAAGGCCTGCATGCCTAGCAGAGTGCTTGGCCTATGTGGGAGAATATTTTTTAACGTTATTCTGTGATATAGGCCTAGCTTCAGACGATGGAGTGGCAGGGGAGTGGAGCGTCCAACATAAGGCTTCCTGTGGGCGAAAACTGCAGCAGCGGTTCGAATGAGTTTCAACATCTTTCGACTTCACAGCTACTGCTTGGGGTAAACTTCTTCACTTTGCAAACTAATACAGTCTGCTGATATATAGCTCAAACATTAACGCTTAACGTTAAAATAATAACACTTAGGCTATGGTATTGTGAATCATAGGCAGGTGGCACTTATGCTAACAGTAGCTAGCCTGTCAAGTTGGACAAACCCCACAGTTCGCTAGCTACATGAGATAGCATGACAAATAGCTGGAACATGGATTGCAGCATTTTATTGTTGGGAGTACGAAAAACGTTACCCCTGAACGTTTTACCCTGCCAGCTTTTGGAGCCTTAACTAGTGAGATATCACATATGCTCCGGTAGCAACTAAAAACATATTTTCAGATGAAGCTGTCCGTTAGTTGCTGTCCTGTGTTGACTCGCTATTCTAGGTGGTGAAGTATTTGCTACGCAGCAATAGCGTTGGCAAGTACTTTGTTCCCAGGTTACTGCAGGCAAAATACCTTCACCCTTAAGTTATCACATTTAAAGTTTGATCAGTTTGTAAAGCACAATACGGTGTTTCCTTTGTGTGCCGTGAGAAAGCTGTCCTCGTCAGGTAAAGTAAAAAAGTGCTGTACCTTTAGCACCGCAGCATTTTACGAACCACACCTCTTCATAGCAAAATGTATGTGTTAGATGAAAAGTGACTCGGGCTTTTCCATTAAGCCCAGTTGCTACAACAAAATAGTTTTCAGTGTATGAAGCTGTTGTAGTTGCATGCTGTACATGAGGTCATTCTTCATAGTTAGCTGCGACATCACAGTATTTTTGTGAGCTTACAGTTATGTTCCGCCAGCTGGACTTTTTGGATGGCAGACGACGAGAGGGTATTCTTGGCCCATTCTGTAAACCGCATTAAAAGCCAGCATCACGCAAATGTGGCCATATATTTTCCATGCCCCACGCCCACAGTGCTATAATAGTTCTCTTTTGTCGAAATAAACCATTTTGTTATATAATTGTGACCATCCAGTGCAAAATACGATATCAAGTACTATATGTATTATCACTATGGTCAAGGGTTATGAGCCGAGGGTATACTTAGGCCCAGGTAGTGTGCATCTCTCTATAGCCTGTGTGTGAGAGATAACTAGTTAAAAGCTGTCTGTTTTGTTGTAATAGGAAAGGAAAAGATATTGGAAAAAAGTAGTCCATGCTTGTCCGGAAGTTATGACACTGATGCTTCAAGATTTAGCCCCTTACCTCACTGAAACTCATACTGCCTACCCCCACCCCAGGGCATGTGGCTTAATTTGGATTTATCTTGGGGTCAGAGTATATTTTTACCCCAACACATATTAATATCTGTGTATTTGTCTGTATATGCACATACGTGCTAATTTGTATGGATTTGTGTGTGTGCACAAATGTATTCATTTGGTTGTCTTTGTGTGCACAAGTGTATTCATTTGCTTGTCTGTGTGCATCCTCCCCTCCCCGTCCTTGTCTCCCTCCAGGCCAGTGCCGAGAGCATGGCTTCGCTGTGCCAGAGGCAGCAGCGGTGTGTGAAGGCCTCTATCGTGTCCAGCTGGCAGCTGGTGGAGGCGCAGGATCAGCTGTGTGGCCTGGAGCTCCATGGCTCGGAGTCAGCCGAGCAGGAGCGCGCCCGCACCGTCGCCTCCTCCGCCGAGCTGTCACAGATCGAGCAGGAGTGGCGTCTGAAGGAGAGCATGCTGGGAAGCGGGGACCCAAGTCGGAGCCCTGAGCTGTGTTCCAACGCCAGCCGAGACGTTTTTGACAAGGTCACCGAATCAATCGTTTAAAGCATGGTGTTTGTGAACAAGTAATTTTATTCTGCTGGGGAGAGATGTGACATGCATTCTGGACACATATCTTGAATTGAAATAGAAATAAGTGTTTCCCATCGTATGTTTATTTTTGATGTACAAACTAGCAGAAATGACACCTGTTGTGCTGACATGCCTGTCTTCAGTTTTCCTATGTAACCCTTCAGCAGGTACCCTCACAGTGTTGCGTTTAGAATGTTGTCGAATGACCATTCTAAAGAATATCTAGGTCCATGGAAATTTACAATCTCACATTGTTGATGAATGCATTCTTTTATTAGAATGTTTAATGTGTATAGAAGCTGTGAAGATATATGTTGTGCATATCCTATAATAGGATTGTGTTCTTCATGTGCTTCAGAGTATCATTAATGTGCAAAGCAGCATCAGCTACATGGATCAAGACAAGAGCAAAACATTTGTTCAGAAGCACGAACCAATAATGAAACATTTTGGTGAGTTGTTTAGACAGATCTAATTTAATTATAGCTCAGTTATCATCTCAGAAATGCTCCAGTCTGCACTTCCATAGAAGTTGACAATAAAGAAAAATGTTGGAGAAATAAGTGCAGCTATAAAATGTATGCAGCAAAAATTGTATTGTGTGTGTGTGTGTGTGTGTGTGTGTGTGTGTGTGTGTGTGTGTGTGTGTGTGTGTGTGTGTGTGTGTGTGTGTGTGTGTGTGTGTGTGTGTGTGTGTGTGTGTGTGTGTGTGTGTGTGTGTGTGTGTGTGTGTGTGTGTAGGCATGTTGAGGAGATGGGATGACAGTCAGCGTTTCCTCTCTGAGCATCCCCACCTGATTTGTGAAGCGACTGCCAACTACCTGATCCTGTGGTGCTTCCGACTGCAAGCAGAGGAGGTCAGTTAAGTACATAACAGGAATGACTACAACCTCGTCCGTTTCCGGAGACACAGAGAGCCCTCCCCGTCATGGCAAACCCTCCTCCAGCACCTCTCCATAGCCTGACGTGCACCTCCCAATTTTTTTTAACTATCCGTCTCCGTCAATCCGTCAATACATCACTGTTTGCCTTGTGGGGAGTAGTAAGCCAACATTAGATAGCTGGCTCAGACACCTTGCAAATCCCTAATCCCTAAGCAAAAAAAAGTCAAACAAACAACTTTTATGTACAAATACAACCAGCTAAGGAGTTTGGTCCGCCGCAATCATTTTTTTTTTTTAAATTGAATTGCTTAAATTGCTTTGCAACACCCACAACCGTCGGAGAACCATAAATGAAATTGAATCCGTCGAGACAACTGCATGACCATGGAGAAACGGAGTTGCAGAAGAATATTGAGCCCTTTAGACATGAGCAACTCGCCTTTTGTGTTAATGAGTAGATGCGTACCATAATTACCCTTTGCATGAATTTGTTGAGTTGAGTAGTCTGTTTTCTCAATGCTTGTAGTCTGTAGGAAAATTTGACATTTGTGGGGCAATGGATAAGCTCTACCATTTGAAGAGCATTTGAAGCCATTGTTGTCAAAATAGTCCTCCTTGTGTTTTAGCTGCATTACCTGTACAGTGAGTCCAGTAAGATTCAATGCAATCCCGTCCTTGAAATCATGTTTTTTCGTATTGGCTTACAGTAAGCTTGCTCCTTTAATTAGATGTTTGAAAGCTTAACGAGGCTGTCCAGTCTGACCTCCGACTCTTTTTGACTCTCTTCACTATGTCTTCATGGTTGCTCTGTTGGCCAGAGACTTTCTGTTCTCTTTTGGCCAGGCTGTTTTCAAGCTGTGCGATTCCAGCACTTATCATGTCATCTATGTGATCTTGTCCTTGGTATATGAAAATAATGACTTTATGTTTGTGGCCTACGACAGAAGGAGGCGCTGATGGAGCAGGTGGCCCATCAGGCCGTTGCTATGCAGTTTATTTTGGAGATGGCCAGCACCTCCCAGCAGGACCCCAGGGGCTGTTTCCGGCAGTTCTTCCAGAAAGCCAAAGTAAGTCATCGCTCCATGGTATTATTTGATCTTTATTAGCCAGCAGAGATCTCCCTTAGTTTAAAACTCTCACAGTTTTATCACAGAGTCCTAATACATTGTGTGAGCTGACATGAATTTATATAACATTAAAAGTTAGAAATTAGTAAACATAGGTTGAGTTTAAATATTATTGTACTCCATAATAAAAAACACTGTTTTACTAGTAAAAACAGTCGAGACATTCCTTCAAACAGTAAAAATACCACCAAAGAATATAGAATCAGGAAAAAAAATGGTTTAAAAAAGAAACTGGTGATGGGGAGTACTGTAGTTTGAATTATGCCTGAAGAAAGTAATTAAAAAGACAATGCAAGCACAAAGCCAGATAGAGTAACTTCTAACAAAGAATGCAGTAATTAATGTCCTTTACTGCAGGCACAGTTAATTATTGTTTCAATGGAGTGAAAACCCAGACATTCCTTAAAATGACTCTGCCTTCTATAAAGACAGCCGCAGAAAAAAATAAGAGACCACTTCAAATGTATCAGTTTTTCTGGTTTTACTATTTATTGGTATGTGTTTGAGTAAAATGTACATTTTGGTTTCATTCTATAAACTACTGACATCATTTCTACCGAATTTCAAATACAAATATTGTAATTTAGAGCATTTATTTGCAGAAAAATGACAATTGGTCAAAATATAAAAAAAGATGCAGTGTTTCCAGATCTCAAATAATGCAAAGAAAACAAGCTCATGTTTAATGTTAATACTAATGTTTTAACTTCGGAAGAGTTCAGAAATCAATATTTGGTGGAATAACCTTGATTCACAATCACAGCTTTCATGTGTCTTGGCATGCTCTCCACCAGTCTTTTCATTGCCGTTGAGTGACTTTATACTACTCCTGGCGCAAAAATGTAAGCAGCTCGGCTTTGTTTGATGGCTTGTGACCTTCCATCTTCCTCTCGATCACATTCCACTGCTTTTCAATGGGATTGAGGTCTGGAGATTGGGCTAGCCATGACAAGGTCCTTATCCGATGGTCCTTCATCCACAGCTTTACTGACCTGGCTGTGTGGCATGGAGCATTGTCTGCTGGAAAAAAGACTCCTCAGAGTTGGGGAACATTGTCAAAGCAAAAGGAAGCAAGGTTTCTTCCAGGAAAACTTTGTACCTCGCTTGATTCACGTGTCCTTCACAAAGACAAATCTGCCCGAGTCCAGCCTTGCTGAAGCACCCCCAGATCATCACCGATCCTCCACCAAATTTCACAGTAGGTGCAAGACTCTGTGGCTTGTAGGCTTCTCCAGGTCTCCGTCTAACCATCAGACGACTTCAGTCCGCTTTGGTTCAATCCTTATGGTCTTTTACGTTATATATATTCGTATGTCACAAAATACATCTCAATAATGTTAAATGACTAAGCTTGTGTCCTCTAGCCATGCCAGTGCTTTGGTGTTTTCAGGGTAGACAGTGCCTGGAGACCAGGGCACTGGTACTTGGTGCAGTCATTTATGATGTGATCAGCTGTTTGCCCCTGTGGAGCCACAAAGCAGTCAGGGGCATCACATCATCCTGTGCATGTTGGCTCTGAAGCGTCCATGTCCTGTCCGCCATCTGTTATGTCCTGCAGGCCTTGTGGACGGTGTTTTGATGTAGCCATGTAGCTTGGTGTTGGCTGGGCCCCACTGTTTGGTCCATTGTGTGATGGTCCAGGACCCAGGTGGCTGGCCATTTGCCTCATGCAGCAGGCCCCGAAGTCTTGCAGAGATTGGTTCCCTCGACGGTAGGCGTGGTGGAGTAGGTGACTGGCTCTGCGTTGAGCTCTCTGTGCAAGGTTAAGGCAGGCTGCTTCACGACAGATTGCTGGTGGTGGGATTCCGCTGAGGATTGGTAAGTATGAGGTTGGTGTAGATTTTATGTATCCTGAAACTATCCGCATGCTGTGGTTGAGTGCTGTGTCAAGCTTGGAGGTGTGAGTGGATTTGCACCAAATAGGTGCACAGTATTCTGCTGTTGAGTAGGCCAGTGCTAGGGTAGCAGTCCGGAGTACAGGGAAACTTGCTCCCCACGAGGTTCCGCAGAGACGGTGAATGAGGCAGTTTCTTGCTTCCACCTTGGCTCTGACTTGCTGGAGGTGTTGTTTATAGGTGAGGCTTCTATCCAGAGTAACACCCAAGTATTTTGGTGACTTTTCAAATGGGATGATGTTTCCTGCACATTTGACTTCTAGTTGCGTGTTGGCTAGTCGGTTGGCAAGATGGAAGGTCCTGCTGACCGTTTTGGTTTCATTCATTTTCAGTCGCCAGTTGATAAAGTATTTGTTCAGATTAGTAAGATCATCAGTTAAGGTGTCATTCAGTGAGCTAAAAGGAAGTTCCGGTAGTTAGGAGTGCGATGTAGTCTGCATAGGTGTGTTTTTTGCTGCTTGTTTTTTGGTAGATCAGAGGTATAGATGTTGAAGCAGATTGGAGCTAGAACAGATCCCTGGGACACGCCATTCTTAAGCATTTTCTTTTTGTTTTTTTGATGGTCGATGTGCAGTGTGAAGCTTCTGTTTGTCAACATCTGCATGATACGTTTTACCATGTGTTTGCTTGGTATTGTTTGTAGCAGCTTCAGGGCAAGGCCACGATGCCATATGGTGTCATATGCAGCACTCAGGTCTACAAATACTGCACCAGCCTTTTCTTTGCATTGAAATGCAGTTGTGATATCCTCAGTAAGTCGGGCAACTTGGTCAGTGGTAGAGTAGCCTTTTCTGAAACCGGCTTGTTCCTTAGGGAGGTTCTCATCAACGGTGTCATAGATGCGGTTGAGGATAAGTCTTTCAAGGAGTTTGAAGCTGATGCAGAGTAGGCTAATTGGTCGGTAGCTTTTTGGATCATCAGCAGGTTTGTTTGGTTTGAGTATGGCAACTATTTTGGCGGTGCGCCAGATCTTTGGGATCTTCACTGTCCTGAGACAACTATTGAAAAAGTTCTTCAGCCATAGTAGGGTCAATTCTGGGAGGTGTTGGAAGAATTCTGGGTGTAGGGAGTCTGGTCCTGGAGCTTTGTTTTGTTTGAGTGTGGCAATGGCTGCTTTGACCTCAGCCATGGAAAAGTCAGAGCACAGATCTTGGTCAGCTGATGGTGCGTTCCATGCTTCTTTCAAGTGTCTATTGATCTTGAAGGTAAATTCCTTGTTTGGTGTGTTGAACTTCCCATTATTTATCAGGTTGTTAGCTATGTCATTGGCCTTAACTGGAGCTTGTGAGGTGAAAGGTTTGACATTTCCAATTAGCCTGTTCAGTTTGCTCCACGCTTGTCTGCTGGAGTGTGTGAAGTTGATATCTTCAGTTTCTTCTATCCATTTCTCTCTGCGTCGGTTGTCAAGATGGTTGAGGAGAGCGGTGGCAGCCTCTAGGGATTCCTCGTAGGAGGTTGCATTGTCATGGGTTTTGACACTGGAAGAAAAACTTGCTTCCTTTTGCTCTGACAATGTTCCCCAACTCTGAGGAGTGGTTTTCCAGCAGGGCAATGCTCCATGCCACACAGCCAGGCCAGTAAAGGTGTGGATGAAGGACCACCAGATCAGGACCCTGTCATTGCCAGCCCAATTCCAAGACCTGAATCCCATTAAAAACCTCTGAAATGTGATCAAGACGAAGATGGATGGTAACAAGCCATGAAAGGAAGCCGAGCTGCTTGAATTTTTGCACCAGGAGTAGCATAAAGTAACCCAACGGCAATGTGAAAGACTGGTGGAGAGCATGCCAAAACACATAAAAGCTGTGATTTTAAATCAAGGTTATTCCACCAAATATTGATTTCTGAACTCTTCCTAAGTTAAAGCATTAGTATTGTGTAGTTTAAAAATGAATATGAACTTGTTTTCTTTGCATTATTCGAGAGAAGACACTGCATTTTTTGCTATTTTGACCAATTGTCATTTTTCTGCAAATAAATGCTCTAAATGACAATATTTTTATTTGAAAATTGGTAGAAATGTTGTCAGTAGTTTATAGAATAATACTAAAATGTTCCTTTTACTTTAACTCATACCAATAAATAGTAAAACCAGAAAAACTGATAATTTTGAAGTGGTCTCTTAATTTTTTCCGCGGCTGTATATATATATATATATTATTATTTTTCACAAAATAACTGTAGAGGGTTACAAAGTGCAGTCCAAAGACACAGACTAAATTAATCCGCACTGGAGAGATGAGATGGAATGCCCTGTTTCCAACTCTTTTGAGGTGTGGCTAGTTGGCTGCCATTTGGCAGTTCCTCAATACTTATTAGCACTATTATGTCTCTGCAAACTGGCACCGTGCGTTCTTGTTGAAACTTATGCCAAGCACAGCACCATCAAAATGGAAATTAAAAATTACCTTTGGGTCAGGTCTCTTCGTATACACACAGTGTAAAAGCAATGGTCCCAGGGCAGACAGATTCAAGGGTCAGACAGACCGATCCACACCCTTTGATAAGGTTAACCATGTCGATGGATGAGGTCTGAGGCACGCACACATGGCATTCTGCTTGCTAAATCATTTTGTGATAACTCTATATATAAAAATGAAAAATTCAGCTCATTTGCGCAAGTTTATTTGAGGCATCACACTAGTAAATTCTTTTCATCTGGGGCAAAACTCCCATTTCATTGTAAACCTAATTATAAGTCCAGTAGCCCTGAGCGTTGACAGATGATGGGCCGTTATGAAAGGAAATCATCATCTAAAAATAGTTAATCAGACCAACTGTGACCATGTGTGTGTTGGTAAAAGCCTGACCTAACTACCCCCTCACCGTCACGAAAAAAGAGTGATATTCCCCATCTGACTGGTTTCTTTCGGGATTTATTTTTAGCCAAGGACATTTAATTCCAAAGGTTTGTTTGTAGACAACCCTAGATTTATCAAGGTGTCGTAAACCACACACACCTGGTTTTGACAGGTTGCACTGTTTCTTTCTTCCTGTTAAAGGCAGGACAGGAGGGTTATTTGGATGTCTTCCAAACTGAGCTAGAGGCCTTCAAGCGGAGAGTAAAAGAGTACACCATGACGTCCAAACTGGAGACTCCCAAAGCCAGTGAAAAGCAGCCCCCCTCCCCCCGCTGTCGCTTGGATCCCAAAGAGGTTCTCGAGTCTTTGCCTCCGGTAGGATTTCCTGGAGAGTTCTTACATGGGGTTCTGTCTGTGGTGTTCTTGGAAAGTTCTGATATAGGGTTCTGTCTGTGGTATGTTGGCTGTACTTTTAATGGATTAAATGTTCACTTCAATGAGCTTAAAATACATATACTTGCACACACACACAGGTATGCACACACACTCACACTTATGTGTACATGTACAGAGAGAGAGAGAGCGAGAGTGAGAGAGTAATGAAATTAATTTGGTCTGTGCAATAGAGACCATTTTCACAAAGGATGTGTCATCTGATTTGGCTTGTTTACCCAAAACACAGGCCATTGGGCATGGTCTTCTGACTTGGAGAGTCAGACGAGTTAAGGTACAGTGGACACATACTTTGTTGTTAAGTTATATAAGTTATTACGCAGTGGTTTGGGATCATTGTTCAAGAAGGGTATTAAAGGTGCTATATGTGAATTTTTGTCCTATCCTGATCCCATCCACTGTTATAACAACCCTTTGTACCTCAAGGGGCTCCAGTGAGTCACTGTAAAAAAACAGCAAAGCACGTGCCCACACTGTCAGGAAGGGTGCTTTTACTCGTCAAAATCCCATATCAGAGGCTAATGAGCGTTAAAGTGTTTATTCATTTGTGGAGGAATCAAACACTCCATTTTTCAACTACAGAGCCTCAACCCATTTTTACCCTGAATTTACTAATGGACCCAAGTATGCATGGCTATTATGTTGTTGGTGTTAACCGGTAGCTCAGTAGCAACACCTTCGGTTAACACGAATGGTTAGCCTATCAACTAACTCTAAAGCTCAATTGCCTAAATGAAGCTACCTACAGGAGTTGGCTGTCCTCGAAGTTAATGTAACATAAATATCAGCTGATGTTGATGGCCTTGAGCCTTCACCACCTTCAGCCTCCGGTGAAGGGAGAGGTAGGGGTGTACAAACCTAGTAATACACTGCCCCCAATCTGCCTGCGGTGGGGAGTATGAAATAATTGATGTTGCCAGCTGGCAAGTAGTCAAGCTTACATATATCCCCTTTATCTTATGTTGCTTTGTTGTGTGTTGTGTGTTGTCCCGTGTCAGGAGCTGAAGGCAGGACTACAGCTTCAGGACATGCAGATCCTACAGAACGTCCTCAGCACAATGAACCCACAGGTCAGGCCTTCCAGCTTCCACAGATTAACCATACCATCAAAATTCTTTTAGTATCCTGAAGTTGAAATGTAACCTTCAGTAAACCCTGACTGGGGTCGTAAAAGAGCAAATTCTTGAGCCCGTCTGCTTCCTTAAACAGGAAATGGTGAAGTCACTGCACTCGAAGGAAGAGAGTTCCATGCCAAGTCTATACAAAAGGGGGACTGGGTATGAGAGGGGGGGGGGACTCTTTCCTCCCACATTTAACAGAATATAGAGGGTGTAATGGAAAACCAGGATGAAGGCCAATGAGGGACGAGTGGCTCGGCAACAGACAGTTACATAACAGCCGTAATCTGCTTTAGCAGTCAGTTAATCTTGGCGCAGATACTTCCTCCCCCCCATGACAATGTAAAGCTTAATCACACCCTTTAACAGCCTGTGCTCTCTTGACTCGATTGATGAAGCGTGTGTGTGTGTGTGTGTGTGTGTGTGTGTGTGTGTGTGTGTGTGTGTGTGTGTGTGTGTGTGTGTGTGTGTGTGTGTGTGTGTGTGTGTGTGTGTGTGTGTGTGTGTGTGTACACAGTATATATACAGTACACATATGTATACATATATAGTATGCATACAGTGATGGTAGATGGGGAAGGAAACAGCAAGTCAGGCTTATTGCATGTGAATTAGTATTCCAATCACAAAGAAGAGTGCTTTCTTTCTTTATCTTCTCTGTCTACTCATTTTTCTTACACATTATCACTTCCCTTTCCTTCTTACTCAACTTGCCTCTCTCCACACATCACTCTGACCAGTTTCTTGACATGTCACCAGGTGGCAGAGTACCACGTGAGGCGTTGCCTGGAGGCGGGGCTGTGGACTAGCACTGAGCGACTGTTCAAAGAGGACACCACAGAAGCAGAAGACTGTCGCATGATGGAGACGTAGTATCGGATCTGAACACATACTCCAGCGCCTTCTCCTTTTATTTCTCATAGGATGCAAACGAATAGGAGAAAAAAAAAACATAAAACAGAAGAAGGGTTTGAAGCGGAAGAGGAGGAAGAGTGCTGCAGTCCTCACAGACTATTTTCTTTGGTATTTGCGCCTGAATGTGTGCTGCACTTTATATTTGTTTGGAAGAAAAGAGCAAGTATTTTAAAGAACAAGAAAGCGGTATTTTTTTAGGCACTTCTGTGCTTACGGTCATGTGGATTACCCGTGGGATGTGACGCCCGGTGTGCAAAGCAGCAGGCCTTCTGTGGAGATGAGGTTTTGCGAGGTTTAGTCGGTACTACAAGGAGATGCCTTGATATTTTTAATTTTCTTTGCTATCTTTGTTATTCTTTGTTCTCTTTTTTTTGTGTGCGAGTGTGTGTGTTACTGCTCATTTTTCTCCATGGCTTTGTTATTTACGAGGGAAAGTATAAAAGAAAAAATGACTTATTTAAAAGCAGAAAAAACTGTCAGGCAGCACTGCATGCTATACTTCACTGCCCAGCAGCTGTGGTGGCTCAGCGTGCAGTTTTTAACTCCAAGCTGAAGCTGCGGAGTCATGTCCCCACGTGAGGCCTCGAGACTACAGCTGTAGCAGCACCCCCACCCCATGCAACGTCACCACTTGCATGACTCAGCAGGACTGCACAGGCACTGGTGAAGGACCGCTTGGGGAGGTTGTGAATGTTGGCAGGCCCATCTCTGTCGCTGTCATGCATCACGAGCAGCTGCCAAGCACTCGTAACACTGTGGAGTTTCATTAAAAATCTGTCTGTAGCCTAATGGTTGTCCCAGTTCGCCCAAGACAAGTTATCCTGATTCATTCAACCGAGGAAACACAAACACATGAGCTCCCTCTCTCCAGCTGTTGTTTATTTCTTGGTTAGTTGAAGTGGCAAGGAGCTGCTAGAGAATCATCTCAATTCATGTCTTACGTTTTTTTTTTGTTTTTTTTAAGCCTGATTTGTTCAAAGGATCCTATATAAGCTGCTGTCAGATAAATGAAGCCAGTTAGATTTTTTTAAGGACTCATGGTGTGAACTTGCTTGAAGAAAAATATGCTTTTGCTAGTGTACTTGCCATTACTATTAAGACCTGTCTTTCCAAAGACAATAAACTGCTCACTGAAAACCTCTGTTTTTCAGGGATGAAATTGAGGGTAGCCTGATTGATTTACGTTTCCTCTTCGGAACAGAATGTCTTCATTAAGTGTGGTAATTTCAAAGGAGCCCTTGCAAGTGCTTGGCGATGCATGAAGCGTGGTCACATCTTAATGCAGACAGCAGGGCACTCTGGAAAAGATCTGGCTACAATGTGGCCATCAGGGTCCTATCAGGGCCAGATCAGTGCCATTGTCAGCTGCTATCAAACTAAGAAGTGACGTCTTGGTGTTTGCTGCACAACATGAGGAAACCTGGAGACAACTCCAGCTGCTTAGTTTCTGCAGTGTTCATACGTCTCTTAGTAGTAATGGCAGCGGCGGTGGGAGAGCCTGTTCCTATGCTAGACAGCTTAACAGGGTGTAGATGACTTTATTGCCGAATATCACTAAATGTCTCAACACTCTTCTGTGGAAGACGGATTACTGCAATAAATATTAATACAAACAAGGTTTGGCGGCGTTTCGTCATTGATCAAAGAAGAGGCATTGGTCAAGATGAAAGAGCAGAGGACCAGATGATGGTGTTCGACATATTCTATTTGTTGACGGTGTTGTCAAGGAGACAGAATACATTTTTAATTTTTTCAAATAAGTATTTATTTAAAATAAAAGATATTCTCTTGATGGAGTGTCACATTTTACACTGAAATAGAACGGTCGCTGTGACAATGATACTTTTCTTCTATTTTTGTACAGGGTATAAGAGCATACAAGAGTTGACCACAAAAATGATTTAACAAACATGGACTTCCTTTTCTCAATGTGCGTCTCACCTTAAGTACGAATAACTTGATCCCTTCTAAACTGTAGTATTACATTCTTTACTATAAAACCCTTTCACTTCATTTAAAGACTGGTGATTTATACCAAAACCCTTATTTCAAGGCATTCTGTGTGCAATGCTGACTTAAGGTTGCATATCTAAGACTATAATCTTCAAGAATAAAACATTGTTTAAACAATTTAAATTCAATTTACTACGAATAACACCCATATTATTATCAATTAGAGTGCCACACCCAACTAAAAGCAGTGCAGCTTGATATACTGCTCCTAGAAGCTATGGATGCTAAGGCAGAATCATTGCACTCATTAAAGGATTGTTTAGCATAGTGTGCAAGTAAGCAGCATGGCAATCCAAAGTTTTTGCTACAATTTTCCTACATTAAAGGTGCAGTATGTAGAATTTTGTGGCATCCAGGGGTGACCTCTCCATTTCCAAATGTGTAGCAGAAGCTACGGTGGCTGTAAGGTGCCATGAAAAAGTGGAAGGGCCTAGTGCCAGTGTTTTGGTGTGCCTGTTCTGTATAACCATGGTGGACTCCACAGAAGAGGACCCACTCCCTATCTAGATACAAAGGGTTCATTCTAAGATAAAGAAAACTCACCGATTTGGAGTTACAGGTGATTACACACTAGTGAATTAAGAATACTCCATTCCTGCAACTAGTCCACCCTAAACCCTACATACTGCACCTTAAAGAGAAATGTGATTCTCCGTGATACTACCATGAACACAGTAAAAGTTGGTTTTATATTAAAACAACACAATTAAGTCTGAGTTCCCGAGTCCAATATATATGTAATTCCCCACCCCACCCCATGGTCATGAAATACCTTTAATAATTAATACTTTTAAATTCACCAAATCATCTTCAGCTGCGCTGTGGCTCCGTAAAGGAAGGTTTGGACTGGTACAAGGTCCCTGTCAGGCACTGTGGCTGTATAGGCAGTGATTCCGTTCTGGTTTGGACCCTTTCCTCCAGAGACTTGTGGGAAACTAAAGCTGCCAGAATGCTTCCAAGTAGAGAGAGTATGTGTTGTGCTCATGCAAAAAGGCCACACACTATTTGACTGCGTAATAAGAGGACACAAAGCATACAAAGCCTATCTGTCTAGCAGACCCTTTACCAATACCTGCACCTCAAAGGTGCACTCTGAGAGAAAGTCTCAACATAGACACAGAGAAGGCAATGCACTCAACTCACTAATATTCAGAATGAAACAGTCAGGAATGAGGTACAATGTAGTACAAAGAATCTGCATTCTCTGAGTAGACTAACAGTTACACCACATTAACAGTTATTATTTATTGTAGCATGAACCAAACCAATGGTTTTTATTGCCTATGTTCAAAACGGCATGTTGCAATAAATAATACTCCCATTAAAGGTCACCTGTGTGACTTACAGAGACCTCATGCCACCTTAAAGTCACCATCAGCGTTTTCTTTTTGATAACGGTGTTTTCTCTGTCCCTCGCTGGCGGCCTGAACCAGAGGAGTCTAGCTGGGGCTAGGCTTTCCCCGCAGCTGCTTGGCCTCCAGAGGACGAGGGGATTTTCCTGGCCAGGTAAGCCTGGACGTGGGGCCAGATCTTGTTGGTTTCGGTTCCTGAGAACGTCTCCAGCACGCCTTTACTCCTGAGACCAAAAAGAGGTTTTGGGTAATTTTTTCTCAGTAAGACTGACTTTTGTGTCTGAGTTCATGACACAACTGCTGTTACTGATGTGCAGTATTGATTTACATTTACATTTAGTCATTTAGCAGACGCTTTTGTCCAAAGCGACGTACAAGGGAGAGAACAATCAAGCTAAGAGCAATAAGACCTGGTGTAACAATAAATACTGTTTTTTTTTTTTTTTCAAGAAATAGAAAACGACATAGAAAGAAAAAAGAAGTGCGGGACTGTCACTGCTTAAGTGCAAGTTAAGCCAAGGTGCCAGTTAGGAAGGGAAGTGCTCTCTGAAGAGTTGGATCTTCATGAGCTTCTTGAAGGAAGAGAGGGACGCCCCTGCTCTGGTAGTTCCTGCAGACTTGCATGTTTACACAGGAAATACCTCTCCTATTATGTAACCATAAAAGCATTAAGAGCCAATGCAGAGAGAGATATCCCCTGTGCAATACATTTCTACAGACAGTGGGTTGTATTCACAAATCTAAGTTTGCAAGTTTTTGCAGGTACAATTTCGATATCATTCAACCAACCATCATTCGATGCAAAGCCTTAAGAAATAATACTAAAAAGATCAAATCATATGAAGAACCACATGAATTGTCAGAAGTGGCTACCTGTAATACTCTAGAACAGGTTGCGTCTGATGCTCATAGCCTTTCAGTCTTCTGGTGACGGTATCAGGTTTGTCATCATCTCTCTGGGTCAAGGCCTCTCCTGTGACATCATCAATGCCCTGTATTTAACATGGAATAAGAGGTCTGCTGTTAAGGGAGTGGTCTAGTATTTGATGTATAATATTTAAAGTACTGCCGGAACTACAATCATGCTGTACCTCGGATGATAAAAGGGTTGCAGCTGTGTGCAGTCTCTGTTTAGGACATTTTTTTAAACATTTTCCAAGCCTCCAAAAATATATATACAAATACAGTAAACCAACCTAAACAAATAGTTGACATACACAAGATACACATATATAAGGAACATTTTGGTGTCGATGTTATTGAGTTTTTTAATATATCTTTTGCCGTATGTGAAAGTATTTCTGAGGTTTTGGATTTAGACATAATTCATTTAGCCCTCTACCTTCGTGATCAGCCCAGAGTATCTAAAAGCCTCAAATATCCTTCATTCTAGCATGACTTAACACCGCCGCTCATATTCCCAGATATGCTCTCATTGAGTGTATATATCACGCCTGTATTTTATAAAAACACATACAATCAGACTGCATTCATGGGCATACAGCTTTCTGTGATGTTTAGATGGCAACATAAAGCCTTTGTTTAAGATGACATAAACACATAGGGGCACCGCCAGCACAGGTGGATCCTGCAATGACCTTACTTAAATGCTCTGAGCTGACCTTCATCGGCCATGTGGCTGGACTTGGCAAACTACTTCACACCCCATTACCGACCACAGGTAAATCATTAAATGGAAGGTAATACCCTCTTGTCTAGCCCGTATGTCAGTGGCTTTCTTCCACGCTCCACTTCCCTCTGCACTGGCTCTGTTTATCCTTCCAACAATAATCTCCCCCCGGAGCTGCCAAGATGTCTGTTTGCTCTGGTTTAATGACAAGGATGAGTGCAAAGGTCTGCACTCATATCTCCTCTGTAAACAAACAAACGCTCCAGTGTTCTTAACCCGTCCACGTAACCCACCTGGATCTCATCTTAGGATAGTAGCTGGCGGCACACTAGCAGAGAGACCATGGGCTGGGACCTAAAAGTGACACTCAAGTACGAGATGTTCTTCAGATGCGATCGATGACTAAGAAAACAAGACATATTGTTTCTGTGTCTTTGTCTGGAAATCCGTTTTTTCTCTTTTGAAACAATAGTTTAAATGGGCCAGGTCAAGCCTCTAAGCCACCCACCCCTGTGCATTTCAGTTTTACATTCATCCTGAGCTCGATCAAAGCCATGTTTGCCCCAAGTGTGCCAGGTCTCAAATCCCAATTCAGCAGAGATTACAAAACTCTTAATGATCCTCAATTTGACTGATGGCACAAGCCAATAAGAGGTGGGAGATTAAAATGTAAATGCGGGGCATGTTTGGTCTGACGGGGGACTTACCGGGACTGTGGGGGGGTTGAAGTGGGTGTTGTAGACGCGACCGCTCGCGAGATGCACCCAACGGGAGGTGAGGCGGTCTTTGATGGTCACAAAAGGCACGTTCAGGTTGATCACGGTGTCCACGTTGCACACGCTTTCCAGCGCCTCGGCCTGGGACACTGTCCGAGGGAAGCCTGGCAGGGGAGAGTAAGAGAGGCCCCTAAGAGAGGTTCTTCCCACGGGTGCATCCACCTCCCCCTCCGCTGCACCCCTGTTATAGAACTCTTTTGTCTAAACTCCAGAGCAGAGCTGTGGTGAAAGAACAGTGTAGCTTTGCACAGCACTAGAGTAGATATCTCAATGCAGACCACACAAAAGTCCCTTCTGTTCAAGCAATGCAAGAACACACTGATGGGAGACTGGAGGAATCTTGAAAAACCTCAGTTGCAATGTGACAATGACAACATGACAACAGCATTACAGCAACAGCTTAATATTTTAACCTGTGCCAAATAGCTACTTGATCCACAAATATAAATGCATGCGACAAAGGACACACAGCGAAGGTAGTAAGGGGGAAGGAGATTGTTTTTACCATCTAGCAGCCAGCTGCTCTGCTCTATGTTGCGCAGGTTTGACAGGATGAGACGGGATATTACATCGTCAGGCACTAACTGACCCTGGTCGATGCAGGACTTCATGAGAAGCCCCAACTCTGTTTCAGAAATCAAGGAATGGAAAGATACATTAGGGAAATTGACATTGTTATTAACACACATCAAGTGAATTCCAATGCATAACAACTTTCAGTGAGATGAAATACTGTATTGTCATATTGAAATACTGTACATTTGCAGCAGTGCAACAGTCACTTGTGAGGCAAGGCTGTTTTGGTATAAACTTCTTTATGAGTGGTAAATAGTTAAATTGGTCCAGAACCAAGGGCAACGTCATGACCTCTATTTTCCAAGAAAAGGCCAGTGAAAACAATGCAAGACTTGAGTCTGGTGAAATCTACAGTGAATTGGAGTATCTTAACGTCCCAGTGTTTTTCCATGTTCTGCTGTGGTTCACTGTTGCTGCGTGGTTTGGGTGTTACGCAGTGAAGGTCAGGGTGTTTTTTTTTTTACTTTCTTATCAGGACCCAGAGAATATACAGCCTGTCTTATGACCCAGGATAAAGTTCTCTCAGATATGAGCTTTCCCAACGGCAGCCCTTTTTATATTCATGGTCAAGTCAAGTCAAGTCAACTCAAGACAAATGTATTAATGAAGCACATTTAAAAACAGCTCACACTGACCAAAGTGCTGTACAATGAAATCACAATCAAATAAAATATCAAAACAAATAGAAAACAGAAACAAAACAATTAGATCACAAAAAAAAATCTAATCGAAAAGCAGAAGCAACACACTCAACATAGCATCTACTGTATTTACACATCAAAAGAACAGAAACACCTCTAACGGAAAGCAAATATACAAATTAGCAACTAAAACCAGGGGGATCCAAATGCTAAGGAATAAAAGTAGGTTTTGAGCCTGGACTTGAAGGAGTCAATATCTGATCTTATTGAGAGCGTCTGGTGATTATTGGTCGGTTTCACGTGTGTTCGTTAGTTCTGTTTAAAAAAGGAAAAAGGGAAAACTCATGAACACATTTATAATCTCTTACAATTCCATGCAAGTAACTGATAATAGACTCCACAGGAATCTGCATGTAGAATAATGTATATCAGTCAAAAGGTGGTCTTGCACAATTCTTTTTTGCTTGGGTCTCCAAAGTTCACTATCCATTTCTAGTCACAAAGACCTGCAGAATTGAATGTAGGGAGGAGGGTGAAGCTCACGCAAGGGAGCCAACTCTGAGCTTGGGTCCATTTTCAAGAAAACAGAAAGTTCTCAGAATCAGTCAGAATAGGCTATAAGCCTAAAACTCAAAGACCAATAATTTCTTCCAACTCAACGGCAGAATTCCAATACAGATCAGTCTTCTCTGCCATAGCATCACAGTGCGACGATGCACATTTCTCACGTAGTACACGTTCGGTGCAGCGGGGAGGAATGTCAAAGGTCATATACCCCTCAGGATTAAAATGTATTTAGAAAACAGCTGGCCTGGTATGTGGGAAAGTAACATTGTGGTATTATGCTCAATTCAACAAAACCATACCAGAGGGGGGGATGGGTATGACGTGATTGTTCATCTTGACCAGAACCGCAAGTTTTGAAGTTATAGGCCTAATGCAAAACGTCATTACATTTGCACATTACGTTAAAGGTGAACATCAGGAGTCGGTCATTTTACGATTTCAGAACCCAATGCTCTTTTCAGCCACACAGTTTTGATATATAGGCTATATATAAAAATATAAATATAAAAACTGTCTGACCTTCTGATTGTACCTTAACATATAGGGCAAGGTGCAAACAACACCAAGGTCATATGATAAACTCGCAGGTTGCACACAATCAGAAGCAAATAATGTCTAAATCTCAGACTTCTTGACTAAACTTGGTGTTATGAAAAGTTTGGCAGGCACATGATTGATTTCGACATCGCACCAACCCCATATCATGTTCTTCCACATTCTCTGAAAATACATTAGGGTAACGATTCTTAAATCACGAAATTAGATTTCTGCAGTTATTTTGCATTTTTTTTTTTTTTTTTTTGCAATTACTTATAGTAGCTAAACCATGGCAACTGTGTTGTTCTTAGACGACATTTGGTTAACGGAAACATTAGTCAGCACTGTTAATGCCTTACCTGTTTTTGCTTCGATGTTCGCCCTCAGTATGTCCCCGCTTGAAATATGCTTTAGTCCAAAACTTTTAGTTATGCGGTCGGATACTGTGCCTTTCCCGGAGCCAGGCGGTCCCATTATAACCGCACGAAATACCGTGCGCAAAACCATTTCCAAAACCTTCTTGCTAATCTAGATCATACAAATGAACGTGTGCTACTTAAAGCATACTCGTTTATTTCCAACAAAACCCTCTATACGTACAGAAAAGCTGTTTTATTCAAACGCTGGCATGCCTTGTCAGGACTGTCTGTCTGCAAACTGTTCTGCTCATCCTCTTGGTCTTACAAATAAGCTTTCCTCTCCGCTACATCACCGACGCGAATGGAAGAGGAGGAGGAACGTAAGCACTCAGGAAGGAAGGACGAATGTACTCTACTTCCACCGTGTATTCAGGGGCACATGAGGACATCTGATCGTGAAGTGAGCAAAAGACACTATGCAATGACAGTGGAAACTAGCCTACTTAAAAAATACAAGTGTATCCTATAAGTTGTTAACTCTATTCCTTATATAACGTTGTTATGTAATACGTGTGTTGATGGGTTAAATACTGTGGCCTACATCTCCGTTTGATTAATCCTCTGGTATGCTTCACCGATGTTTTGGATTTGGCACTGATGCAAACACGGATTGGCCTATCATGAACAGGTGATTTTATGGCAGGCAAGGCCAGGCTGGGGTTTGACGTTCATGTCGATTTTTAAACCATGCAGCGTTTTTTCTTTTTTTCTTAAAGAATAAAAAAATTGAGGAGCTTACGTGCCAATTTAGTGTATCACCCTCTATAGCCTCATTTCAGATGACACCATCACGTTGTTACGGTAATATTTTACCTACCGCATAGTGGTGCGTAATGACCGCTGCATAAAGTGAGAGAATGAGAAAGAATGAAGAGAAATAACAATATATTTCCGTTCCAAGAAAACACTTTTAAATGAATTACAATTTTAATGTTAATCCTTATCATATGGAACGAAATAGCCTCCATCCTCTAGAAGGAAGCACCATATGGGAGAAGCACACCGTTTGGATGTGGACTATTTCCCTCACGATGCCATTGATTAGGAAGACATCGCTGTAAAATGATTTCGGATCTGCAGCAACAGTTAGTGATTATACAGTGGCCCCGGTCAAGTAGCCCATGAAACATTTCAAAGAGTTAGAAACAAAAGATTACACGTACCCAATGTTTAAATATGGTGTCTTATTGGATTTTTTTCAGGATCAGCATCTTGCCAAGAGAATGTCGTGAAGTAGAAACCCTACTCAATTGCGCCCCCGCTAGACAAAAAAGACATTACATCAAAACATACCATTGACAAGGTACCATTCTGCAAGATGTCATTGCCCAAATGCAGGGATGGATTACCGAACGGGCCTACCGGGCCCATGAGCTCAGGGTGCCCATAAGCCAGAGTCTTTGTTTTGTATCTCTTTTTTGTGGTTGAAAGAGGTATATTTTGTTATTTTACTGTTAGCTTTAATTGGGTGTACCTTAGCTGTGTCAGGAAATGTGTATGTGTGCTGTAAATGCTGTTGAGGTACAGGTGAATTGAGTTATTTTGTAAATTAGAGTAATGTTTTGCGAGCCCACAATTTTTGCGTGCGCAAAGGGGGGGCTTTTACATGTCCAGGCCTAGGGGCCCATGGTTTCATAAATCGTCCATTCCTAAATGTATCAGCTTCTACTGAGAGCCACTGAATTGTATATTCCATATTGTACAGAATGCATCCTACAATTCCATATAAGTAGCCAGGAGGTACCTGATAATACCTCAGGAAATAGTCTTATGTCTCCCTGTGTCTATGCCTGGCCTATTTCAGATATAGGCCTATATGTTCCATTATTAAATAGCTGAAGTTAAGAAAAATAAGGCCAAAAAGGAATTCTTCGACTGTATGGATTTATGAAAAGCACCCATGCAAAATAAAATGCTATTTGCTTTTTTTAGTATGTGAAAGAATGGCTTTAACAAAGGAAGAACAAGCAATCTGTCCAAATAAAGCCAAACTTTTGCCATATCCTGTCATTAACAGCTGTTTTAAGAGTGTGTCATCTGTTCACTGTGGAATATATCCATCATTAATACTACAGTACAGGAATATCTACAGTATATGACCTGTAACTGCAATGTCAGATATACATTTGAACAAAATGTGTTACAAAGTATATTGATGACATATTTGTCTCTTATTGCAATGGTTTAGATAATTATATTTTTATTGAATATTCAGAACCTACAAGAATGGTATACTCTGTATGTATGATTTAAAAATAGACAGTTCCTTTCCGTTCTATATTGTTGGATACTATAACGATAGAGGGCGCTCTTAAACCAAGCAAAAATGCGTTGCATGGAAAACGATCCATGGAGTGCATGCGTGTGGAAAGTGAGACTAACTTTTACAATGAAATGACGTTTGAGGTTTGTCAGCTCCAGAATTGCATTTCCTGATAACAAGAGCAGGCCCACATATCTTATCTTTACATCATTCGTGTTTGAACACAATGAGGTAAACAACAGCAACATAAACAGCACTGATAAGAACTAACGCGCATGCTGACTGACATTGTTGGGGAATAGTGAACAACCAACAAGGCTGACTTCCGCCAGTTCTTTATTGCCACTACATGAAAATTGTAGCTTGTAGCAACTACTGAAACTTAAAAAAAAAATAATGTATCTTTATTTTACCATTGCCTCTCCATTGAACCCCCTTTGATCAGCCTTGCCCCCTTTTTCTTGATCACCTTAAAGGAATGCCCAGGCAATGCATTTGTCAGGTCACACCGTCATACACTTGACCTTTGTGTAGTGCATAAAGGAGCAGGCATTGCCCAGTGCACACACAGCGAATCACAGCCTGAGGAAGAATCACCATGGCCTAACTTAAGTCAATACATGTCACCTATACCTCTTTTGTCAGAGTATGAGTTATTGTATAATAATAATAATAATTCATTTTATTTTTAACGCACTTTTCATTCCAAGGAATCTCAGAGTGCCTACATATAAGAAATGGCTATAATAATACAATAAAATTAAAAACAAATTTAAATATTAACACAAGCATAACAGAAAAGATTTAACACAAGGCCAGAAATGCTTTCCTGAATAAAAAAGTTTTAAGTCCAGCTTTAAAGGAATCCAGTGTCTGTGTTGCCCTTAGGTGGTCAGGGAGGCTGTTCCATAAATGTGGCGCTGCCGAGCCCGGTCGCCCATGGTGCGGAGCTTGGTTTTGGGGACGCGGAGGAGCGAGCTGTTTGAAGACCTGAGGGTGCAGGTGGAGGTTTGGGGAGTAATTAATTCTTGTAGGTAGGGAGGTGCATGTCCATTAAGGCACGTATGGGTGATTATAAGGACTTTGTAGTCTATCCGGAAAGAGACAGGGAGCCAGTGTAGTGAGTGTAATATTGGTGTTATGTGCTCATATTTCCGGACCTTCATCAGAATCCTGGCAGCGCTGTTTTGGATGTATTGCAGCTTCTGGATGTTCTTGCCAGTGATCCCATAGAAAAGTGAATTACAATAGTCCAGTCTTGAGGAGATAAAGGCGTGGACAAGCTTCTCTGCATCTGATAGGGTTAAAGTGGGGCGGAGTTTGGAGATGTTTCTTAGATGATAAAAAGAGGTTTTGCACAGGTGTTTTATATGATCATTAAAGTTCAGGTGAGAGTCAAACCTAACTCCGAGATTAGTGACTGTGGAGGAGAGGGGGATGACCTGGCTGTCGAAGGTGAGATGAGTCAAGGAGGATGACTGAACCTGGTGTGGAGTACCAACAAGAAGGGCTTCAGTTTTGCTACTATTAAGCTGGAGAAAGTTGTTGCTCATCCATGCCTTTACCTCCCCAAGACAGGCGTTGAGAGATGACATGGCTGCAGTGGGGCTTGGGGCAGTTTTGATATAAAGCTGTGTGTCATCAGCATAACAGTGGAAAGACATCCCATGTCTAGTGATGACGCGTCCGAGGGACATAATGAAATCTATCTATGTACTTTTCTTCAATGAATTTGAAGACAGGTTTTATTTTAAATGTGCTCTGGTTGTTACAATCTTTGAATACACTGTTTCTAAAAGTGAATACACTTTGAATAATGAGTGGTGGGACATATTTAGTTTTATGTATGAACCTGTGAACAAGTAGGCCCCTTTTGCAATAACTTTTAGTGGCTTTTTTTTGCTGGCTTGTTACTTTTGTTGTATTATATTTTGGTATAATTTTGTATCTAATGTTCAATTTGATCATGTTTTTACAAAGTAGTTTGAACTACATGCCTAAGTCCTAAGCTTTAACTTTTAGAGTTTTCTTTTGTTTCGCTTTTTTGTTCTTAAAAAAAACAAGTACAAATGTTGTCTTTAAATCCTTTGAAGTTTAAAAAATAAAAGAATGTGTGCTAAAACACAAAAACTAAAATAAATCAATTGCACAATGTACAGTAAGGAGAAGAAGAAGAAAGGCAGGAATTGAAGAAGGAGAGGAAGTAGAGGAAGAAGAGGGCTGGCATGGGTATGCAGAAAGCGTAAAACTGAATAGCTATTTATATTGGTGAAGATATAAATGTGAAGATAATTGTGTTGTTCAGTAATTGAAGCCTTGACAAGAGGTACTATGGCGTCATAAAAGATTAATTAGTGGAAGTTCCCTGCTTCACGTAGCATAATTTCTTAATACCTTGGTCCAGCGATATTTAGAAATTCAAGATAAATATGTTTAAAAATGTTAGACTTTGGCTATGAGTGAATGTCTCAACAAAAAAACTTTGAAGAGAATCAACTTAAAAACCAGATACCAAAATAACAAAAACCAAACTCAAATACCAGAGAGAGGCGTGGCCTGAATCATTGGCACACAATCCTGCACCTCTACGATTTCAACATTGAATATGTTCCCACAGTTGAGACAGAAACTTAAAAAACAGGAATATGGAGTTTATGGGATGGTCTGCTGACACAATCTGTGATTGTGGGGTGTGTAGAAACATCTACCTTAATTGTACTTCTCAGCCTACTCCATTGCCTAATACCTGGCAGTGTTTACAGAATGGCTGAGTCTTTGTCTTCAGCTTGTACAAAATCCAGCTGCCAGTGTTCTTACGAAAATAACTTACCACATATCCAATACTTTACTTTGTAAGTCATTACACCTGTCTTCCATTGAGCCACATAAATGACGCACATAGAGCACTACTTGTTTAGAAATCATAAAATGGGACAGGATCAAATTTCCTCACAGATATGGTTGAGCTGTACGCACATGCTTGATCTCTCAGATCACTGGAGAAAAATCTATTGGTAGTACCTACTGTCAGAACATGGTAAAGCAGCCTTTAGCTGGTATGCTGCTCAGCTCTGGAACTTACTTCTTAAATACATGAAAAGGGCTCCAACTGAAGCCAGTTTCAAATGTAGACTTAAGACCCAACTCTTCTCAGATGCTGTTTGTTAACTAATCAAATGCACTGTATTACTTAAAAAAAAAAAAAATGTATTCAGTTTATCCGTGTTTAGAACTGTTGTAATGCACTTAAATTCTGGAAGTAGACCTCCAGTCCTTCCAGATAGGGAAGAATAGTCTTGGGCTTGTGGTAACTGATCTTTGGATGTCTTAGACAGTCATCCGAAAGAGATAAACACAGTCAGGGTTACTTCCACAATGTTTTCATTCTATTTTATGGCCTTGTTTGTTCTTTAATTTCATTTGTATGTCTTCCCTTTCCTTGGATATTTCCTTTGGCTGTTCTGTTTGCTCTTATTTAAGTAAAGCTCGCTGATTAGCCTCTGTGTATGAAATGTGCTATATAAATAAACTTGCTTTGCCTTGGTTGAAAGTTAGAATAATAGTAACTTAGTTTGTATTGTGGGGACATACTTCACTGTATCATCCAAGTATTTCATTGTGCTCAAGTCTCCTATCTCAATTAATGAATACCACAGAATGTCTTGATTACAATAACTTACATCTTTGTCTATGGAATTTCCAGAGACAATTAGGGATTGGTCCAGAGACAATAAGGTTAACCTTAGGCTAATCCTAGAATACCGTTTGTTGTTAATCATTTCCACAACTTCAAAAGACTCACCTGTCACAAAACAGAGGCTATATGACACTGCTTCTGTTTTTTTTTAATGGCTGTGGATGGCCCCATCTCTGTGAAAGCATGATTATCAAAACAAAACAAAAAGTCTGAATGATATGGTGATTTAATTTGGTCTAACTTGAGGGCTTCTCATATTTATTCAGCCACAACAGGAAAAATAAAACTTTTTTCCCTCCTCTAGAGGAGCAGCTCAGCCAAAGAGGGCAAATCGGTAACTGCCCAGGCCACTTCAGTCCAGTCTTGCGCATGTCGATGATGTCGTCGATGAAAGTAGATTAAAAAGAAGGTGTGGGGGATGTGTCTACACCTTTTGGTATTTGACAATATTCCACTGGGAACAACATACCTGTGCAACGTAGCCTATCCCTCTGCCCTCGGCATACTTTCACATGTGACAAAGACCTTTGTCTGAAACTGTAAATTCACTTGTGACATTAATCTAAAGCATGTGCTTTAGTTTGTTTGAATATTAATTTAGAGATTTTGCTTTCACAATGTTTGACACAATGTCACGATGAATATGAATATTAATATATATATATTAATCACTTAATTTTGAAATTTTATTTCAAGATGTCATCTACATATGCCACTTCAAACATATCTAAAAATTGAGAATGTAGGGATCACATCACAAATATCGTGAAATATAAAGGTTCATTCAATATCCCAACCCCAGGGATAGTTAGCGAAGTGATTGTATCAGGCAATAATTGTGTGAAAGCTACGGGAAACTGTAGCCACCTTCAAGCCTTTGCACAGAGAAGTAAGACTAGTGTTTTCCAAATCCATGTATTGCAGAACGTCGCCCAGATCCGTTATTACAACGTAACACTGCCTAAACCTTATGGCTGTGGCAACTATCAAACACAGACCATCCCACAAATTCATACCGACTACTACGAACTCCACCCACTGCTCTGCGTTAGTTGCCTGCTGAGGCTTCCTGCTATCAGTACAGTTGGATTTCGGCAGTAGCCTCTACTGCGCGTTACAAGGGCCAAATACAGCGGGGACGAACAACTACACATTTCGGGACAGCCATGGCCCTCATTGATCTTGCCATGCAAGGTTTCTCCATCTTCGGATTTCTGTTATTTATTGTTCTCTGGCTCATGCATTTCATGTCCATCATCTACGTGTAAGTAACGCTTTCAGGTGTCTTTAAAACGTAGGCTGTGTTGAAAAGGTTACAAGCTAGCTTGCTACCTAGCGATAGGTAGCTCTAGCTCATGATTCTCCCTTCCAGACGTGGAGCAGATTGCTGAACTATGGTTAGCTGGCTGGCTAATTCTGTAACAGAGTAAGCCTAGCAAAAGGGCTACCTAGGTGCTTGGTAGTAAAGCTGATGGTGTTCAATTTGAATTTTTTCATTATCGGATGAGCAGATACTCTATCTGCCTACTAGCTCAGTTGTCAGCTAGCTAACGATATATAGATGGCTGACTAGCTACACACCTTGCCATGGTTACACCAATACTCAGATGTGATTCGGGTGTATTTTTGGGTGTTTAAGGTGATAGCGATAGCTGGGTGGTAAGCTAAGTAAGACCACATAGATTGATTGTAAAGCTGCTGTTCGTTATGTTCAGCCAGGGACACATTCATACGCCAGCAGTGTCAGTAATAATCGGTTATTACAAGGAAGCCTATCTGAATGCTTTGCTCTTGTTTTATGGAAGTCCGACTTGTGAACGGCAGCCATCGTTGCCAGTTCACCCGGCTTTGGGAAAAAATAAGGTTTATTTCACCTAACGCTATCCATCTAATACTGAAGGAGTAAGTTATGAGTATATGAATATGTCATACGATTTTACTGGCAACTAAGCTTTAGTAACGTTCGATCATTATGGCTTAACAAGACTAAACATTTACAGAGGGCTATCTAGCTGAACGGCTCTATGAGCTAACATTATCCCGATATTCTCTGAAATCGTCCAGGGACAACAAACACAGCTATGTCTATGATAAATAATAACGTGAAGCTTACTTTATCATAACCAGTTATGACGGCTTACAACCCAGCTAGGTAGGTTAATAGTTTGGTAAGATCGAGTGACTGGCCAGAACACCATCATGATGTCGCAGTATTTTATCAGATTGATATTCGAGCGTCAAATTAAACCATTCCACTATCCTAAAAACAGATACATCTGGTTGCTATTTGGCAAGATCCATTTTCTTGAACGATGGTATTGATGGCTGACAAAGAACCACAAATATTCAACGTTATTACAGTAACGTTAGTTTGTCAGTTTGACAGAAAAATAACCCTCTCCCATCGTTACATTTCATTAAACCCGTTTAACGTTACTCAATAAGTTACCTTGTCAAGACAGCCGCTCAGATTTAGAGCTCCCTAAATTATATGTCGTTTTGCACCATTGTGTTCTTGCTCTTTGACTTTTCCGTATAGGATATTCTATATTCAGCTACTCTGACTGATCAAGAACGCTATTGTGAAACCGGATGGATGGAAGCCTGGCACCTATTCATGGTGGTCATATGATAACGGTGACTTCCTTCAGTCACAATATTAGTTAATGTGGTGTCCCGCTAAGACAGTTCTTGGCATACAAACACATTTACATGAAGAGTACAAATACACAAGAATGTCTTTTTAGGTGTTGTTAATAGTTAACAAAGCAGAAATGTACCTGAGGCTGTTCACATTGATAGCCTAACATTAGCATAATGATGTCGTTTTAAGCTGGTCATAGGTAGTCAAATGCATTTTTAGGTAACCTTACCTCGTTCACATATGCCCACTGCCCATGACCGCGAGATATTTAGCATTATTGCATCAATCACAGATAACTAATTCAATCTGGAAAGGTTTCTGAGCCCCTCATATTCATATATATCACTAAAACACGGAGGTTAAAATTCCAAACATCCCTGTAGAATGTTATCAGTTTGTTCCTTAACATTTCTACTCCCAGGCGTTTTTGTCTGTTTCAGAAGAAATGTACAGTACACTGTTGTAGGTTTTTCCCCCTGTTGGAGACATTGTTGAAATTGACTAAATACCATACTTTCATCCTCGATACTGAACCTCCTGCACCATGCAAGGTCGTTTGGATTGGATTGTCAGTGTTGCATGACTTGAGCAGAGTTAAGCATGTTAAGAAATGTTAATGTTCAGAGGAATGCCTCTTACATCTTTGATAATACCGTGATGCACATCAGAATGGAAAGGGGCAATCCTTGTGTCTTTATCTGCTAAGGCACTGAATAGAGGGGTGGAGAAGGAGAGAGAGAGAGAGGCGGAGAGGGAGAAGGAGAGAGAGAGAGAGAGGGAGGGGGAGAGGCAGAGAGAGACATGGAGAGAGATAGAGGCAGATAGGGAGGGAGAGAGTGAGAGATAGAGATAGAGAGAGAGAGAGGCAGGCAGAGTGGCAGCAGTGTCCCTCAAAGTAACTAGAGCGTAAGTGGAAAGGGTACATACAGCCAAGTCTGCTGTGCTCTTCCCCGAAATGAACCTAGTGGGAAGAGTTGGCTAGCACCCCCCTGGCTTCCAAAAGAGGCCATTTAGGGAGATGAGCACCACTTCTGGTCTTTTTTTTGGGGGGGGGGGGGGGTTGTATTAATGCCCCCTAGTTCACACCAAGCCTGTGTTGGGTCCAGGTGTACCTCCTCTTTAAAGTAGTATAGGACCCTACCCCAACTCTATACTTTGTGTAGTCGGTTGTATGCATATGTCCATAGTTGTGTAGTAGGCCCGGGTATTACCAGACACCCAGTCTGGGTCAGGGCATGTTCAGACCTAGGATGATAGGTTCCCTTTTTTGTTCAGGTTGTGAGTTAATAAGAATGATAGAGAAGAGAAGATGAGAGAGCGAGTGAGTGCATGGGAATGGAGGAGAAGATGCGCAAGGGAGATAGAGTGACGGATGACGGGCGCAAAAAAGGAAATGCGGGAGAGGAAAAAGAGTGAACATGCTGAGAAAGGGAGAGTTGAAAAAAATAGAAACAAGAGTGTGTTGGGAGGAGAGAGAAGGAACGGGTGCAAGCAGACAACTGAGTGAGTGATTGCGTGATACGGAGAGGAAGGAGGGGAGGAAGAAGCAAGGCTCGCCTGGCACCGCGGATGTTTTAGTGCAGCTCGGGGAGGTTTATCTCAGTTCGGGTAATGGCTTTCCTTGTCCTTGAAGCCCCTTCTGGCTTCCTGTAGAGGGCTGGCAGGTTGCGCTGCCGCGGGAGAGAGCTGTCATCCGCTGCTGGAACTGAAAAGTGTCCAGGACAGACTTCCAGGTCTGCCAAGGAGAAGATGGGGAGGGGGTGGTGGTGACTGGAGTGACGGGATACAGAGAGGTTTATAAGCACAAGGAAGTCTCTCTATCTGTGTGTGTGTGTGTGTGGGGGGGGGGGGGGGGGGGGGGGGGGGGGGGTACTTCAAGGCCTGCCAAGGGAAAGATGGGTGGGGTATATGTCCAGAGGAAAGAGAGGGACAGGATGCAGAGAGCTGTGCAGGCATGAGAGAGAATGTGTGTGTGTGTGTGTGTGTGTATGTGTGTGTGTAAGTGTGTGTGTAAGAGAGAGAGTGAGTGAATGGTAGGGGTAAATCTGAACAATCTTTTTTTTGCCTCTGCCACTCCTTTTAAAAGCCCATTAGTGCTCTTACCACCCATTCGTTTTCACCCTCACCTCTCCTCAACCCCCGAACCCCCTCCCCCCCCGCCGGTCTTCAGCTTGAACAAGCTAGGGCCAACAGGGAGCCGGCGGCACTCATCAAATGAAGTGCCTGCATTTCCCCCTCCTGCCTTCTACACGATTAAACGCCCCCATAACCACCCCAAGCAGATTAAAAGCCTCCTAGAACCTGGTCCCCGTCCCCATCCCCAAACTGGACCCGTTCTGGCGTGAGAGATCCGATCTCTGAAGTCTCTTGAGGTTGTGTTCCTGGAAGGTTGTGGTGGAACTGGTTCTCCTCAGCTGTCAGAATGTTTTGCTGCTCAGATCGGCAGTAAGAGGCTGTGGCGTCCGGATGCACTTGACTTTATTACTGGCTAAATTATGACAGGAGGCTCTCTGCTCCGTGCTGCATGGTGATTTAACCTCTTCAGTATGAGACGTTGTTGCATTATATCACACCACATCCATTAGAAGTGTTTTGCTCCTGGGGATGTGCTTATTTAATATGTGTTAGTGGGCTACTTGCCAGCACGTTTCATCCGAGTGAAATGCCCATTCAGATTTGTCTCTCTGATTCGGCTAATGTATTTCTAATTAATCATGTAACAAAACGTTTAAACAGCGAAGAATAAAATAAATAGACTGACGGTAGAAAATATGAGCGCTTTACAAGAAAAGCACACCACCTAAGCTGAACTTACTGTAAAATAACAGAGCATTTAGCACCAGTTTGGGCATCTGCTTTGCAAGAGTGTCAGCCTTGCCAAAAGGCAGTGGCTATGGTGAGTGCTGCTCACACTTTGCATTTATGTAAGAGATGGACTGAGCCTATTTAGAATGTTGTTACCTTGGCTGTCAATTATACTTGTTTAGTCTTGCTATTTCCCAGCCAGTAGGTTCCATTGCAGTAGAATTCCAGTGAATTCTTTTTTATATTTATTTTTGGGCTTTTTATGACTTTATTTGGATAGAACAGTGAAGTTATGACAGGAAGCAAGGCGGAGAAGAGGTGGGGAGAGGATTGCGAAATTGGGAAATGACATCAGGCCAGACTTTAACCTGTGTCCCCTCAGGAAATGTAGCCCGTAAGTGGGGGGCTTTATTGACGCCACCGTGCCCCCCCCAGTGAATTGTTAATAGGCCCTATTGTGTCTGGTAAAGATGTTCTAAAAGGGGGCCATGTAACAGCAGGTTTACATAAACAAAGATGTTTTGATGTGTTTTGGTCTTGCGTCCACATGACCGCAGGGTTTTCGGGGCCTGAAAACAGTATATTTTTGAAAAGCGGTTCCATGGATTTCTCTCATCTTGTAGTATCATTAATAATCTCTAGTTGTAGGCTATAATTTGCAGCATATTTTGTACAAGAAAAACAACCTAGCTATAAAAATCGTTTTGCTTTTGTATTGACTCAACGTTGCAGTTCAGTAAACACTGAAATGAAATGATGGGAACACCAGAAAATAGCCTGTAATAGTGTGACATTTGGGACTCTCAGTTATATGAATAAAGGAAGTTAAACAGTAACGTTGGTGCCGTCAACCTATGTCAAGGTCAATGCTATAACCAGCCATCAGAGTTAATTTTTGGTAGTATGTGAACGTGTTCGATAGCATTTCATGGCGGTGTGGTGTTTCTTTTATGGTTTTGGAGCTGTTTGCATAAGATCAGCTGTTGACTGTTTTATTGTCCAGTGTATTTTCTGCCCCTTGACAATGACAGCCGGTGCTATGGTTCAGAGGGCAAAGATTTAAAACCTTACCGCCTCATGTTAGGGATCTAGAGTTGGGGATCTGTGAATAAATGTGTTAAACATTGATAGAAAATAACACTGTCAAATAAATATTTCATAGGTGTGTGGGTATGTTGCATTTTTGATGCTTCCTTTGTCTCTGTGAGACTAGATAGTGTGTGTTCTTGTGTGTGGGTGTGGGTGTGTGTGTGTGTGTTTTCAGAGTGGCTATGTAAAGTGTTGTAGTGTGACAGTGCTACCAGGAATTTTGCAATTAAACACCGCATTTCCCATAGTGGTGGCTTCGCTGCCCTGCTCTTAACTACCTCGATTAGCACTAGACCGTGTTTTAGCCATTGTGCACAGTCAGCAAGAAAAGTCCCCATCTAAAGGCTTGTCTCAGCAAAGTGCCGTTGTTTTTCTGGTGGCAATATAGAAGGAAAACTAGTCGGTCGAGCCGGGAGTGAGAGTGGGGGATGAATGTGAACTGACACGTCCTTTTTGACCTTCTGCTTTGTGAGAGGCATGCCTGGCCCTTTTCAGATAAACGCTATGTCCACGGAAAGGTCGAGTGAATGTGTGTCAGGCAGCACCATAAACATCAGCAATTGTGTGCCTGTGTGTCGTTGTGTCTTATCTACGCAAATGTCATGTGGGGTAACATTTGCGGTTTCATTGTTCTATTGGTTAAAGATAGGATGAACCTCAGAATCCCGTCTACATTTGATGCTGTGCAAAGGGCCGACATCCTCTTGTTGCCCAATGAAAAGCTTTGCGTTGAGCAAGGTGTAAATCCTACGCGAGTTGGCCTGCAAGCAAAGGGAAATGTAGCATGTGTGGGAGTCTTAGGCTTGCCCTGTCTTTACAAAGGCTTTTGTTTAAGCCCTACAATAACAAGTATTTAATCGTACACACTAGCAGCCGTTACTCCAACAGTGGACATAGTGCAGTAGTGCCTATTGAGCTCTCACCAACCCCTTGTTCTTTCTTTCTCCTCTTCAGCCGTTTGCATCTCAACAAGAAAACCCCTGACAAGCAGCCCTACAGTAAGCTAGCCGGGGTCTCGCTTCTCAAGCCACTCAAAGGGGTTGACCCTAACCTGGTCAACAACCTGGAGACGTTCTTCGAGTTGGACTACCCCAAGGTAAGAGGCCTTTGTCACGGTTTGTCTGTTTTCCCTGGGTCGACTCATCCATCTGTCAGTCCTTATGTTGGCTAAAGTGTCAGTCCCCCCCCAAGGGCAACACTACCCCCACACTACCATAACCAATATCAGAGATGTACACAACAGCAGGGGCATATATTCTCTGTAAAGGAAAAGACCATCCTTTGTAATCTTGAAGGTTTTCATACAGAAAACATAAAGGGAACAAATAGGGCACTTTTGCTCCTTTGTCATACACCACCAGACATATGGCTGCAAGCGGTCTCTCTGGGCTCATGTCTGATGTGTTGGCCACATGGAGCTGTATATGTCAGTCGTGGTTGACCAGAGAGGCAGGATGTTTCATCGTCAGCCAATGGCAATGTGGAGACCACAGTGCTCTGCAGGGGATCAGATGGAAATACCTGACGTTTGGTGTGTTGTGGTTCATTTGTGTCCTCTTTTTTAGTTGACACCGTTGTGGAGAAGAAAAACATGAGGGTGTTTTGACACACAAGGTAACCCTATAAAGTTTTGGGTGTCTGTATGATGAATGAAGATGAAGATGAAGTCATAAAGTATGGGCTTGCCTCCTGGTTGCCTGGCTGGAGAACAGAAGCACTGGGGTGACGATGGATGCCACTCTTGGCTCTCTAGCTGTTAGTCTTCTGTGAGCTTTTGCAAACATGTCAGTCTGGTAAGGGGGTTTGCCTTCAGTGGGCTTGAGCAATTGATCAAAAGATGGCTAGATGCATGTGGCTGTCAGCTCGGGGGGGAAATTGGGTTTACTTTTGGGTTTGGCTCCTTCCCGCTTGACGCGTCGGAGCTTGATCTCTGGTTTTATGGTGACAAGCCAAAACATGGGACTCAAACGCGTGTGAAAAGCTAGCGACAAACACACCCCATGCGTGCGGAAACACCATTTTTACCTTCATGCAAAGCACCTTGGGACAGGTTGTGTGTGTAGGCCGGCACACGGTCCTTTCGGAGGTTTTTAATTTGGGTGACGTCTCCTCCAGGGAAATCATGCCATCACTGGGAACTATTAGGAACCCCAGAAGAGCTGTGTCATTGTCATGGGCCAACATTTGCTTCCGCAAATGCTTTGTGCAGCATTGATATTCTCTGTCTTGGTTCTTGAGGAAGTAATGTTAATAACTAATGTTGATAAATGATCATTAAGTTGTTAGTTACTGGAGAGACTTCATGTGTTCAGGACAGACAGGTTGTGTATTCATTACACACACACACACACACACACACACACACACACACTCACACACACACACACAGGCACTGTACCTTTGTTTTTGTTTCCTGTCAGCTTCTATTTCCCAGCAGACTAGTCTAGTCTAGTAGTGTGTATGTGTGTGTGTGTGTTTGTGTGTGTGTCGGTGTATGTCTGTGTGTGTCTAGGCGGGTGTGTGTGTTCACAAGAAAGAGAGAGAATGAATGTGTGTCAATACCACATAACGACAAATCAATTTCCAAGAACAACTGTGTGTGTGTGTGTGTGTGTGTGTCGGGGGGTGAGAACAAATGAATGTGAGCTTCAAGAAAAGCAGCTGACCAGCCAGCCTTTGGAATGTTGAATTTGGCAGCTCATTACTGAGCTGCCTTTACTGATCAATGTTTAGTCTTTTCTAATGAACTGAAATGCTTTATCCTCTCCGTTGCAGTGGCCTATGAGACCTCACACTCGCTTGAGCCTGGTGTGAGAAACCAGAGTGCAATTAGGACAAACTGTTTTGAAGTGAATTACTGATTCATTTTGGGTCAGTGGCTTTGGCATTTTCAGCATCAGAGTAGTCGTGTTTTGAGCGGGGGGTTTTCCCCCATGTGTTTGTTTTATGTCCATAAGGCAGACAAATGATTTTTCCTGGTGATTGTAAGTTACGTCTGTTGTGAAGGAATTTGGAAAGGAATTTCTCTTGTGAGGACAAATAGTCGAGTTGGTCTGTACAGGAATATCCGTGTCAGTGGAAATAGTTTTCTAATCAGGCAGAACACTAAAAGGGTGCAGTTTCCACTGAGAAGAGCTGTCACGTAAGTCATTGAGCCTAAACTAAATGTGAATGTGTTTATATTGCAAATATAAATATTACAATGAAAAACAGTGACAGGAACATGGATGCACTGAAGTAATCTAACTGGATTTCTGGACATTGGATCGCATTTGTGGCAGTGTGACACTGAGTTGGTTGCCCTGTGATGGTGAAATGTGCTAGGAGAAGGTAAGGGGATAGGGGGTTTTGATGATATGAGCTCATATTAGTGTCGAGTGTGAGGGGAAGCCCATGGCTCCTCTGGGAACCGCTCCCGAGTCGGCTAGTCTGGTGCATTTAACACTTCACTGGTAATGACCAGAGAATAGCCATCAGCTTCAGCTGACCCTCTGAGTCATCATTTCCCAAATAGTGCTTAGTCACACACACACACACACACATACACCCCCTGCCACACTCACACACACACTCACACACACACACACACACACACACACACACACACACACACACACACACTGGCACACACATACACCCCCTGCCACACTCACACTCACACACACACTAGCACACACACACACACACACACACACACACACATACACACATACACAGACACTCTCTCACACGTTGATGCTGGATGCAGATCTGACGTGTAGATGCAGAAGGTCCAACCAGTGTCCCTAAGCGCTACTGTTGAGGCAAATGGCATGTTCTGCCACGCCTTCCCTGTTTTTCCAACTCGTGTGTGTCTAGTGACTGGGTGACATCATCGCCTGACCTTTCACCCTCCTTTCATGTCACATGTTCGACTACTAGCCTCAGAAGTCTGTCTTCGTTACTCATTACTCACCCATTCCCTCCAGCCCTTTAATAGGACAGGCCAGTCTCTCCATGAACTTTCTGTGGAGGAAACCTCGATGGGTAATTAGTAGGGATGCACCGATGCATCGGCCGTACATCGGTATCGGCCGATGTTTGCCTCTTTTAATGTTATCGGCCTATCGGTAATAAACTTGACTTTCACCGATGGTACTGGCCGATGTTTATGGCAGGCAGTTTTTAAAGAAAAATATTGTATTATATTCGTTTTAATCTTGAATTTATATGGCATTCCCTAAGGGTTTATGCTTGTGTTTTGTAAGGCTGCATTGCAAGCATCTGTTTACAGTTGAAATGATGTCTTGATGCCTGGTGATATTATATTATTACATAAATCTGAATTTGTGCTCATTCAAAGTTAAGAGTGATAAAGGGCTGACATAATTTAACACATTGCTTTTTAGATAATGATTTCATTATTTTCCTATAATATCGGTATCGGCTACATTGTTGTTTTGAACATCGGTATCGGTATCGGCCAAGAATTTCCATATCGGTGCATCCCTAGTAATTAGTAAGGGTTATGCCCACACTTGGTGTATGGTAAAAGACTGGCATCCCCACACGAGATTCCTCTTACGGTCAGTATATTAGTAACACTGCTAGCATGGCTTGCTTAATTGTTGCAGCAGGGCTGTGGCTGTGTAATAGCCCAGGTTCGTTTGGCTTTGTGACATTGGGCGCAGGTTGCTCAAGAGTGGCTGTGAATGGGACTACATACTTACAACTTGCTCTTGCACCATTTGTAAGTGTTTGACAATTCTCCTTTGAAACAGATAAAGACAACTTATGGAGTCGATTTAAACCATTTAAATTATGAAGCCATTTCAGCATTTTTAGCTTCTTGAAGAGTGCGTCCAGCAGCAGAAATCCATGCTGAGATTAATGAGGCCTCTCTCAGCTGTGGTAATGGTGATCAAGATTTGGGTCATTAGCCACCTCTTTTCTCTGAGGTGTAGGCAGAAGGGCTTCCACACCCGTGACTTATGCTAGGGGCGTAATTGATGGTTGACTGGTCCTGGAAAACCTTAGCCCTGGAATACCTTCCACACTGGAATTCGGTCATGACATACATTTAAATCTGAGACCTGCCCTTGAGCAGGTGGTGTTGCCTGGGTCGAGCTCTGAATGTTGGCCTCTGGCTGCTGCAGGCTGTCGCTCCAACCAGTTAGTTTTAAAGCAGCACTGACGGCAGCTGCTGCTTGAAAGAGAACTTATTCGTCAGACATATTAATCAGGTAGAGTGCGTGTCACTTCCTGCGAACTGAAGGAAAGCGGACCGCTAAAAAATGCCACCGTCTGATGAAGCCATAGAGTAACTTTCAATTCCCCATTTTAGTTACAATTCTCTGTTGCTCGCTTAAGTCAGCAAAGGGTTTGGGACCACATGCCGTCTGGTTGTTTGTGAGGACTGCATGTGTGTGTGTATGTGCGTCTCTTTGTTTGCTCCTCCCTCCTTGCTTAAAGCAACCATCCCGAACCAGCTTCAGTTTCTATCAAATAACGACAACAAAAAACCCTGCTTGGACCGCATCCTATACCAGTTGTTTTCAGGTCCCATAGATTTCCACCACAGCTTCCTCAGGGCCCGATCCAAGCAGTACACTTGTGACCAAGCCTCACCTCCAGTCCCCTTCACCGCACCCCAACCACCCAATCACGAGATGTGCACGCTGACAGGCTTTTAGAAGTTAAGCTACCCAACCACAACCCCTGTTCCAGCACTACCAGAACCCTAAACCAGATCCAACTTTAACCTCTGATTACTCATGCCTTCCTCTTTGGCATTATTATTTAGGTACATTCCACAGAGTTCTTTTTGCCCCTTCCGGCTTCCCGGCTTCCCAACATTCTAGAACTCTTTGTGCTCTGTGATGACTGAGAGTTTGGGAACATTTTATCTGCCCAGTCCACCCAACTAATGATGATTGTGATTTTGATGAAAGTCTTCTGAGCAAATTGTGATGCTGCTCGCGATTGGCTTTTGCCCAGAAAAAGTGTGTGTGTGTGTATATCTTTGTCTCTCTCTTTCTCTCCCTCTCTTTCCTTCCTTCCTTCCTTCGTCCTCTTTCCTTCTTTACTTTCCCATTCATGCTTGCGTAACTGCTGAGAATTCCTCTGAAAGGACTAATAGCCCACTCAGTTAATACAGCCCTGCCCCACACAGCCACTGCCATGATTAGATATCTTAGAGAAGAATAAGGCACTTTTGTCACCTGTGTGTGTGTGTGTGTGTGCGTGCGTGTGTGGGTGTGTGCCTGAGTGTGTTTGCGCTTGCTCTTAAACGTGTGTGCACTAGGGTAGCTCCTAAAGTACAATTTGACGTTTCCCTATTTACTTACACACAGACACACACTCACACACACACACGTTGTTAGTGCCATGACACTAGATCTGACACTAAAAGAGTAACTTCTTCTCTTTAAGCTATTTTAAAGCCTTTCACTTCTGTAGCATGTAGAGCATAAATAAATCTCCACATTGCATAATACGGTAAATACTACCCTGCAAGCTTGTTACAATTGCAGCAAATCTCACCAGCACAATCTCTTACACTTTGCTTTATCAAACAAGACTAGCCAGTTGTGTGGAGTTGTTATGTGGGGTTGTTGTGTGGAGTTGTTGTGTGGAGTTGCTGTGCAGAGCAGACTTTTGCCACTCTCTCCTCAGCTGAAACCCAGCAGTCAGCAGGGGCTTCCCTTGCCTTCCCCAGCCTTGGAGCCAGTTTCCACAGACACCACAGAAAAGCCAAGCATTCGGGAGATACACATTAATCTTCAACACACACACACACACACACACACACACACACACACACACACACACACACATGCTGGATCTACTACATGCTCAAGAATCAAGGACATGTACATTGTGTGTATATTTACGTATTTTCTCCACCACTCATTGTCTACTACTCTACTCTTCTGTCCTTAATGTAGCCTAGTTGAAGTGTTGGAGCCATACTATGTCTCTCTCTTTCTCACACACACAAACACACACACACACACACCTCCAAGGGAACTCTGAAGCCCCAGCACCTCTCTGGCCGCACAAAATAGGCCCTTTGTTGCTTCCCAGTGTTGTCATGGCAACGGCGTCACCTGGTCTGTGAGGACAGGCTTGAGGGAGGCTAGAGGGTGGAGGAGGACCAGCCGTATCTGTTGCCAACCTGTTGGTCTTTTTAAAGTGCTGCTCTTGTTCTCGCTTTGTTTTCAGTTCATACTCTCTCTCTCTCTAGCTCCCTCTTCCTCCTCCTATTCACCCATGCATGCATGAGGTCTTTTACACATGCACACACAGACACAGATTCCGAGTGTGTTCCTCAACAACCTGAAGTCTTGTTCAGCAGGCGGAAACTCCCGCCAAAGCTCGTTAAGCAGGTTCCCGTGCTCAGCAGCCCAGGCACATGCAAACCAATACTCCGGCCTAACACGATTGGCATCTCGGCAGACGGCTGCTGCAGCTGCAGGAATCCAGCTTCGGGTTTCATGTGGGACTCAGCGGCTGAGGCAGTGGGCGGATTGTATGGAGCAGATGTCGATGATGCTCGTTTGAAAGAGGAAGTGTTTCACTGTAGCCTAGAAAACAAAGAGGCTGGATTTTATGTGTGTGTGTGTGTGTGTGTGTCCATGTGAGTGTGTGTGTGTGTGTGTGTGTGTGTATGCACGTTTTTGAGTGAATGAACAGACAGCTGTCTGAATCAGTTTGTTTGAAAGAGAGGGAGCTTTGTGTTTGTCTTTGGCTGTTAGTGCCATATTGTCTGTGGTCTTTGATGCATCAGAGCAAAAGAAGTGGGGTTGGGGTGATGGTGTTGATGGGAAATCACACACACACACACACACACAAACACAAACACACAGACAGACAAAACCACACACACACACAGACGCACACACACACACACAGACAGGCGCACACACTAGCGCACAGACAGACGCACACACACACACACACTAGCGCACAGCTCAGATAAAGGGCCTCATTGGAGGTTCACACAATAAGCCGCATTCACGGGTACAAGTACTCAAAATGAAACTGCGCCTTGGCTGGAGGGGCTAAAACTGAACTGTGAAAGACACCCTCACTGCGACAGGATGGCGGGAATGTGTTCGCTGCTGTCCACTTCTCCACCACAGATCAATGCGGCTTTGTCAAGTCAAAATGAACTTCCCTCCACCAGACATCAGCTTCTCCGAGCTGAATTTGAATGCATCATTTAGGGTCAGTATTAATCAATGTCTCTCTCTCTCTCTCTCTCTCTCTCTCTCTCTCTCTCTCTCTCTCTCTCTCTCTCTCTCTCTCTCTCTCTCTCTCTCTCTCTCCACAGTACGAGATTCTCCTCTGTGTTCAGGATCATGATGACCCTGCCATTGACGTGTGCAAGAAGCTCCTGGGCAAGTACCCCAACGTGGATGCCAGGTTATTCATAGGTTAGTACCTGCTTGACATCTTCCCAACTCATACATTTATATCTGTCTATTAAGCAGACACTGTCATCCAAAGGAACAGTCATTGGGCCTGTGTGTTTGCACCCTTAGCATCAAACCCATGACCTTTAGGTTGTTTACACATAGCTGAACCATTTGAGTCACAGGAAAACCGCATCAATTGCTACCACTAGTACTGTGTGTGTTTTTTTATACAAAAGATATGGGGGGAAAAAAGGTGTAACGCAGATGTTGAAATGTTAAAGTATGTGACTGTCGGCCTGTTTTCTCCCGTGAGGCTGCTGCATGTGAAATGCGTGCATGAAAGTGTGGTGGTTGTCAGGGCTTCCTTGTTTGCCTTGGTTTGGCTTGAGTTTATGACTGGATGATTGGAATCTGGTGAGAATTCAGGAGAAGTGGGGGCGGGTGGGGCGTATGACTAAATGTATCCGTTCCGAGAAGAGTCTCCCCAAAGAGGATGAGTGAGCCTCCCCTCCGAGAGCCAATATTGATTTTGAGCTCATTAGAAACATCTGCTGCCTCGGCACCGCGTGTCCCAGTGGGAATGTTTTAATTCGACGCACAGGGCCCCCACGGTGCTCCGCATCTCCTCCATATGTTGCCGTGGTGATGCTCGCCAGGGAGACGCCAGCATCCCCCTCCAGCTCTTGAGGGGGACCAGGAGCAGAGATCACAGAGCCCTGCAGAGAGAGTTGAGCTGATATGTTGAGTTTAGCGCAAACCAATTTAATGCTGTACTTTAATTCCTAGACAGATTAAGACAAGTTATACTGTGGCCTTCTGCTATATAATTGGACTGTGGTTTATCATTCCCCAAGGTTTACTGTATTGATGGACTAGATGTCTCTTTCGTAAGTGTGAATGGTGTGTTTGTATTTTAAGTAGATGTTTCTACCTAGTGCTGATGGCTCCCTGTGTTGACGGTGGAGACCCAAATGAGGTTAGGACAGATGTAGCATGCATGAACTCTGAGGAGTCTGCTTCTCCACCGCATTTTGATATCATTCAACACCTTAAACAACGGAAATGGGCGGCTTTTCAACAGCAAAGACCGCACACACGTCTGTATATGTGTGTGTGTGTGTGAGGGGGGGGGGGGGGGGGGGGGGGGGGGGGGGGTGTGTACCCATACTCATACACCCACACACTAACACCATTTTCCCTTCCCTTCTCTCTCCATCTCTCTCTCTCTTTCACTCAGTTCAATTCAGTGAGCTTTATTGTCATGCATTGCGAAAACAAACACTTAACACTCAATTAAGCATAAGAGTTTGGCATAGACAGAAAACCAGTCATCATACACACACACAGACATTTCATTGAACATTACACAATCATTTGACAGACAGAAATAATTAATTATATCTTGCTCTCTCTCTCTCTCTTTCTCTCACTCACACACACACACACACACACACACACACACACACACACTCTCTCGATGACGTCTTCCCGTGATGGGAGTGGATTGTGTGCCCTTGGCCCGTGCATTAACGGCACATGTCATCTTCATTACCCCCGATAAGTTCCGCAGCGTTGCGGTGTAGCCGTGATTGCTGCTCTGAGGCCGTCGACCTTGAGGCTCTCACCGGACATCGCTGCTCTGGGGAAAGGCCATGATTTCCAGGCCGGATCGTTCGTGCAGCCCCATCGACGAGCATAAAAGGGGGGCTTTTGTTGTCGATCAATGAGGCTTTCATAAGCTGGATGAAAGCCACACTCGTTTATGCAAGGACACACACTTACACACACACACACACACACACACAGTGTTGGGACGGGAGGAAGGAGGGGTAGGATTGCTGTTGCAGATCAATGCCGACTAGCATGACGAGTAAAACGTCCCTAAACACTCTCTCTCTCTCTCTCTCTTTCTCTCTTTCCATCCCTCCCTCTCCCTCCTGTCATTTATCTATGCTACACTAATGATATCCCTCTCTCCCTCCCCCTCTCTACTGTTTCTCGTGTGCAGGTGGAAAGAAAGTTGGCATCAATCCAAAAATCAACAACCTCATGCCCGGTTATGAGGGGGCAAAGTATGACCTGGTCTGGATCTGTGACAGTGGAATCCGAGGTATGAGACTCAGGAGACCCAGCCCAGTGACTGCTCTCCTTCTTTCTTTCATTCATTCATTCATACATTATTTATTCTCTCTCTCTCTCTCTCTCTCTCTCTCTCTCTCTCTCTCTCTCTCTCACACTTACTGTCTCACTCACATTTTCTCTCTCTCACACTTACTGTCTCACTCACATTTTCTCTCTCTCTCTCTCTCTCTCTCTCTCTCTCTCTCTCCCTTTCTCTCTCTCTCTCTCTCTCTCTCTCTTAAGATTACTTTGTTTGTAATTTGCAATACTTTCTCTTCTGCGGTGAGGACATGGCCATGTTTCTGTCTTTGTGTGTGAGTGTGTATGTGTGTGTGTGTGTGAGATAATGACCTCTTCTCTCCCCTCTCTGCTGTGTAGTGAAGCCAGACACACTTACAGACATGGCAATGCAGATGACTGAGAAGGTGGGGTTGGTCCACGGGCTCCCGTACGTCGCTGACAGACAAGGCTTTGCCGCTACACTGGAGCAGGTGAGAGGCCCTTACTGCCCATAAGCCTGCTCTTGTTTATTTCACATCTTTGTTTGGTTGGTTGGTTGGTTTTACTTACTACTTATTTTTACTCAACCATTTTCTTTTTCTTCCTGCAAGACACACTGTTAACAGCCATACGTACCTTCTATGATGTTACTTTCAGACCTCTTGCGGTCTTTGGTTTGACATTTGTTTTCAACACCGCGTCAATACTCAGTTCTTTATGAGGCTATCGATTTTGAGGCTTTGACATGTGTTGCTGTTTGTGGTACTCGGGCCTGTTAGAGATCAGCTGCACTCACCTGCCTCTGCTCATTTAGGTCATGTTGAAGAGGCACGGCCTTTTCTTCCCCTGAAAGTAATAAATCATAGACAGAGGCCCATGTGAGTATGTGGGGCTTGAGGCTGAAGGGTGGATACTGACGTAATAGACTAACAAAGAGGTTGAGAGCCTCGTGTCGCTCCCTCTCCGAGAGAGGCAGGCCCGTGCACAGTGTGTGAGGAGAGACGGGGTCGGAGGCTGAATGCCGACGTAGCGGGCAAACACAGAGGCGGGGTGGGGTGGGGTGAGAGCACCACCTCTCTGTGTCATAGACAGAGGCCCATGGGGTCTGTAGGGTGTGGGGCTAAGGGTGTGGGTCCAGAGGCTGAGTAAACAAAGAGATAAGGAGGGGACGGGCCACCACTCTTGCTCGTAGAGAGAGAGGCCCACGGGGCGTGTGAGGCTGGAGACTGGATCCTCGGGTGATCGGCAACAAGGAGATAACGTTGGCAAAGGCCTGTGAGGTCTGTAGGGCCTGGGTCTGGGTCTGGGTCTGGGTCTGAGTGCTTTCACTGTCATCAAGTAAAGCTCCTGTGGTCTGAATGCTGGACGCTATGTGCTAACATATAGTGTCAGGGTCAGGAGCCCTCTCTCTTTCACTCGCTCATAGAGAAAGACCATAGAGGTCTGTAGGGTGTGGAGCTGAGTGCTGTATGCTGCTGTGGCAATCAGACAAAGACATAAGTGGTGGTGGGATGATCATTGTCTCCCTCCCGCCCCGCCCTCCCTCCCTCCCTCCCGAGTACGACTTTGAGAGTTGGATAGGGTTGGATACTGCCTGGTAGACAATGCGTGCTGACATTATGGCTAAGCAGAGGGATGATCAATAAGGGCATAGAGTTTGCCTCAGCCGCTCCCATGGACTGCAGTGGGGCTCATTCTGTTGCCACTGGAAACATTTTAGGCCCTGGAAGGGAAAGAGGACACCTCAATTGTGTGTGTGTGTGTGTGTGTGTGTGTGTGTGTGTGTGTGTGTGTGTGTGTGTGTGTGTGTGTGTGTGTGTGTTGGGCTCCCTTCCAGTCCCTTGCCACAGAGACACTACTGACGAGTCAGTACAGTGTTTGCACAATACTGGATTTGCCGGTTTATATACACACACACACACACACACACACACACACACACACACACACACACACACACACACACACACAGGCACGTCTGCATGCACACACACTTTTCCCAGGTCTCTTCTCTGACCCAGAGGGCATTGCTCCTCTTAGTCGCTTCACCTTTTAACCTTAACCGACCCTTCACCCTCCATTGTTTACGTGCCCTCATGAAGGAGTTCACTCTGAGTCGACACTGGACCCGTGCCTTTTCCTCTTAAATAGCTTTGTCATCTACATACTCAAAGGAGAAGTGTGTGTTTTCCCTCGCCACATTGCAAGCTAGTCGAGGGACACGGGGCATTGGCAGATGTTCTCTCATGTGAGCCTGTGTAGCTGATGTGTGTGTGTTGATGCCAGTGGAGGGATATACAACGGAGTGTTTGTGTGGTGCTTAAGTTTCTTCATCATCATTAGGAGGAGGATAAAGACACTGCTACCCTTTTCTACTCCTCTCTTGTATGTTTCATCGGTCATGGGTCGGTATCCAGGACTGGTTCTGTGTGTGTGTGTGTGTGTGTCCGTGTGTGTCCGTGTGTGTGTGTGTGTGTGTGTGTGTGTGTGTGTGTGTGTGTGTGTGTGTGTGTGTGTGTGTGTGTGTGTGTGTGTGTGTGTGTGTGTGTGTGTGTGTGTGTGTGTGTGTGTGTGTGTGTGTGTGTTTGGATGTGTGAGAAACTGTTCACACCAAAGGTGTGAGGAAACCGTTGCAGAGACAAGTTGCAATGGAAAGCAATCATTGCAACGGAAAGCAATCATTGCAACCCATTGCAAGCCGTTTTTTGCATTTGCGAAAGATTTGTACGTGAAAATGCAGTTGCAAGGTATGCCTGTGCCTCACGGCATTTGTGACATGTCAGTCAAGACACAGCAACATCATAGGAGAGATCAGAGAACAACTTATTAACTCAGTTTGAAGAACACCATTGTCTGAACAACATCAGTCAGAAGGAACTCGCTAACAAAGTCACAAATAAAAACGTAATTTAACTGACTGTTGGCAGTCAGTAAGTTGCTTAATTTGGCTGACTAACTACCCAGCTAGCTAGGTCCTATCGCCTTTGTTACGCCACTCGTTGTAATCAGATACTATCTGATTACAACGAGTGGCGTAACAAAGGCGTTGATACGGAAATGTTGGTGCGGTTGCAAGCAGTCGCAGTGGTCTGAACCCCCAGATTTTAGAAAGCTTTGTTGAGGCAAGTTACTTAACAGTCATACTTTAATGTGTGTGTGTGTGTGTGTGTGTGTGTGTGTGTGTGTGTGTGTGTGTGTGGCTCCTCTCAGGTATACTTCGGGACATCACACCCACGCTCCTACATCTCTGCCAATGTGATGGGGATCAAGTGTGTGACTGGCATGTCGTGCCTCATGCGCAAGGACATCCTGGACCAGGCCGGCGGGCTCATCGCTTTCGCCCAGTACATCGCAGAGGATTACTTCATGGCCAAAGCCATCGCCGACAGGTGAGAAGATGGAACCTCAACTGTGTGTGTGTGTGTGTGTGTGTGTGTGTGTGTGTGTGTGTGTGTGTGTGTGTGATACAGAAGTGTACCTGTTTGTGTGTGTGTGTCTGTGTGTATGTGTTGCCTCATAAGTAAACACCTGTGTCATAGGTGTTAAGATGTATTAAAGAGGCTGTGGATAAATATTTCTTTAATATTCACCTAATGTTTAATGAATGAATGAATTACACAACGCGTTTCAGGCAAAACACTGTGCTTAACTAAACAGTGATGTTAGAGTAAGAGGGGCCTCACACAGTGGCCAGATCGCTCTACGTCACGCCACCCGCTTATCGCTACTTAGACACAGCGTGTGGCCTCTCATGTAATCAAGGATCAGAATGTGCTATGGAATGCCACAGCTAACAACATTCACATGCCATGGAAGGAAACATACCGAATAACTGCAAGTCACCTAGACTTGTGGTGGTGTGATTTTAGGAAGCCGGTGTACAGCCTGACCAAATAGAATTAGTCCTGTGACTGTTAAACACACAGCCTGTATTAGTTCAGCTTTTGGTTCCTCTGTTCTGGCTGCACTGTGTTGAGCAATGCAGTTGAAGTTACATTTTTAGAGAGAGAGCGAGTGTGTATATGTATATATATGTGTGTGTGTGTGTGTTACTGACAGGCTCAACAGAGCTGTTGTGCGTCTCCAGCAGAGCGTGAAATGCCTGCATGTCTCCCCTCATCTCCTCTCTCCTCTTGTCCCCTCCTCTCCTCTTTCCTCCCTCTTTCTCTTTTGCAGAGGATGGAAATTCTCCATGGCAACCCAGGTAGCCATGCAGAACTCGGGCTCATACTCCATTGCACAATTCCAGTCCCGCATGATCAGGTAGAGATATTGTGCCGCACACACACACACACGGACACACTCGCACACACGCACACACACACACCCCACACACGTTATCTCACTTGCCATAGTAGTGGAACTTATCTTGTGATCATTCACTCCCATTGTTTTTGCTCTGCCCCGTGCAACTTCTTTTACTTGAGACCAGTACTTCCTTGAAAGCTGACCTCAGAATGTTCCACTTTTGTGTCTTTGAAGGCCACTTAGGAATGTGTCGTGTTTAGCCAGAGACACACCAAATTGTCATCATAGAACTAGTGGGGACGAAGGCCGACTGTTGCGTCACCTCAATGTTTCTTAATATAGATACTTCTAATCGAGAATGTGTCTGATATATGCAAATAGACCAGCGTTGTCAGCCTTTAGTCTTTTGGTTGTGGAAAAGAACGGAAGAAACCGCACTAAATGGGTGAAATCATTGACAGTGACAGGCTCAAGGGGCTTTCCTGAACCTCTGTTGAGAGATAGAGGTTAATGACACCTCTAAGTTTAAAACATTTCACTTGGCTCTTTCCTGGCCAGTGTGAGGAACTTATCGGTCCAATCTGAACATAGAGAGTGTGATCTCTCTCACTGATGGTCTCCGGCACCGATTTAACATTCACAACATTGGCCGTCCATCTGCCTGGTGTGTCACGTTCTTTAGGTTCAGCTAGCAAACGTGTTCTCTCTCCTGACCTTGCCCCTCTGACCTCTCCTCTTAACCCCACTCAGGTGGCGAAGCTTCGCATCAACATGCTGCCGGCCACCATCATCGAGCCCATCTCAGAGTGTTTTGTGGCCAGCCTGATAATCGGCTGGGCCGCCCACCACGTCTTCCGCTGGGACATCATGGTCTTCTTCATGTGCCACTGCCTCGCCTGGTTCATCTCTGACTACATCCAGCTACGGGGAGTCCAGGTACTTCAACACCGCCAGGATCTATCAGTACACAGCAGACCAGATATGTAGATGGATAGATGCTTAGGTGTATGGCTAAAGTGACTTCATTCTCAACAGGGTAGAACATTGCCTTTGGCTTCAACATAACTACCGATGGATTATACAAAAGTACAAAATTGTGAACACAGAAACAGACGATCATAAAAACCTCAATCTCTCTCTCTCTCTCTCTCTCTCTCTCTCTCTCTCTCTCAATCTCTCCTTTCTCCCTCCTTCTGTATCAGGGTGGGGCCGCCAT
>NC_137909.1:21405597-21440597 GCF_963457725.1 Sprattus sprattus
ACAACCCAGAAAGACTTTTTGTTTCTTTGTTTTTAAATGTTACAAAAAGTAACAGTAAGCCCAAGAGAGAGCCTTTTTGTGTGAGTGTTAAGGAGGGGGGTGTGCTCCGGGCACTTTTTTGTTTTTGTTGTTATTTTATTTTTTGTTTTGTTTTTTATTTATTTCATGCTTTGTGGGTGTTGTGAGATGACGATGACAACGTATCCTGTCTCTTTGCGAATGAGCCAACAGTGAGAGTGTATGGAACCACAGGTGTAGCAATTGAGATTGGGTTGGGGGGGTGGGGGGGGTTAGTCATGGGTAAAGAGTAGACTGAAGATCGGGCACTGGCAATGATCATCCTCACCAGGCGCTTCAGCACTTACTCCCCCTGAAATGCCACCTCTTCTTATATTACCAAGATGAAAATTACATTAAAGCTGTAACAACCGCTAGTTTGTAGTCAGGAAAAACACTGTAGGCTGTATAATCCCATTTTCCCATAGTCCCAAGACTGTTTTGATTTATGTCTTACTATGGTGAGAATGTGTAGCCTTCACCACAGCCTGGAGTCGTAGGATGGTGTCGTTTTTGTGCGGAAACTATAAACTTGGATCCATAGACTGGTCCAGAAGGCGTGTGGAAACGGAAGGTGTTGTCTTTGTTTTAAAGCCAGGGACTGCTGAATGCACAAGATGTTTTCATGCTTTCTGGTCCACTTTTTCTAACAGAGCAATATTTTGCTGTCATATAGTAAGATTCGATATCTTTTTTCGTCAGATTTGTAGACAGGCTTTTTTTTGGAGAAGAGAGAGAGAGAGAGAGAGAGAGATATTGCTAAAGTGGACAAGGAACAGAAAGAAAAAAGGACAGAGATCAACAGGCTCTGGTTTACGCCTTTAAACTTTTATTTTGATTTCGGTGACTTGCGTGGTGACCCGTCACCTGCCCCTAGGCTGTCTGCCTCCTTTTTTTACTCTTATCTCTCTATCTCTCTCTCGACGTCTCTCTCTCTCTCTCTCTCTCTCTCTCTCTCTCGTTGTCATCTGAGCTCTGTTGAGAACTGCTGAGCTCGTACTACTTCCCCATGAATCCCTGACGCTCTACCAACCTCTGTGACATCTTTGTGCGACACACCATGCCTGTAATGAAGGGATATGCCTCTGTTTTATTTATATTCTGCCTCAGAGGGCACAATCCCCCCCCCGCCCCCCAACATTGTGAACAACTCCTCAGGAGATCACCCTGCCCCGCCCCACCCACACAGCTTCTGTCCTCCCTGCTTCTGGCCTGAAAAACAATCAGATTTTTTTTTCATTTTTTGGTTTGATGCATGTGTGTCTGTGCCACACCTGTTCCTCAAGGTAATTCTACTTCCGCCAGCCCGGTCCATATGTTTCAGTCGTTCCTTGGCCTTTCACATTTCAAATCCCTGATAGCTTAGTCAGGAGACCTTTACAGAGGTGCATATCTATGGCTCTTATGAAAATCCAATTTTTTTTAGTGCTCTGCAGTAAACGCAGAGACAGCTCAGACAGTATTTAAATGTTAAGTTAAAATGACTGGCGATGCAGATTTTGAAAAATAGTACACTCATTAATAATTAAATTATTTCAAAAATGCTCTCTAGAGACATTTCAGAAAGTCTGTTCAGGAGAAGGCTTGGTATCTATTTGAGGTCACAGAATGCTCAGCAGTAAGATTTAAACTCGTGCAGCTCGCTGAATGGTCAAAACCCTCTTTCTTTAAAAAAAAAAAAAACAATTGAGCTAACTGAAACTAGTAACTATGCTAACTATGCTCTTCAAGCAACGTGCCAGACTAGAATATTGTGAAGCAGAGCAAAGTTTTTTTAGCTACCACGGTCTGAGGCTAACTAACCAGCCTACATTCTCTTCATACCGACATCTTCTTGACCTCTCTTTGTGCTCGGAATGTCTGGTTTCCCAACACTTTAAAGTGATTATTAACAATCCAACCAGAAATCTCTGTCAACATTGAGGGTTGCAATGCTGAGATTACACATTTTAATTTAAAAACGATTTTTAGATTGGGTCTGTATTGAGATTGAGTTGAGGATAGCTGCTACGCATTCTGAAATAAGACACCTGTGGAGGTATGTGAATCTAAAACCTCACAGGAGTTAAGAAACTATTGCAGGTCTTTTAAAGGAACTCGGAATCTCCTCGTGCTTCAAGCGCTGCTTCTGAGGTGCATTTTTGAACACGTATCTAAATGGGTTTGTTGGGAGCCAGCTTCAGGTCACTGAGGTAACTCGCTTTTCCTCGTTTAAGAAGAAGCCATCATTATACTTTATACTAGGCCTAAAAACATACGAATGGCTAGAGCTATGTTTGAAGGCATAAAAACATGCGACTGGCTAGAGCTATGTTTGAAGGCCTAAAAACATGCAATTCGTGCCACTTCTACCTACCAGGCTTTTACTCTGTCCCAAACATTTCAAGAACACTCAGAAAATGCACTTCGCTTTTTAGAATATTACAAATAGGGTAATTAATAACAAATATGAAAACCATATAGACAAAAAAACATAAAACAAAAACTGTAGAAAAGAGGCGGCCAAATGTTATGGTGAGATGAATATCTTTTAAATACATTTTTGTTAGTAAAATGTCTTTCTTTCGTCTGATATTCGATGATGCCATCTCAGATGCAGTCTTAATATGTGTGTGTGTGTGTGTGTGTGTGTGTGTGTTTGGGGGGTTGGGGGGTATTGTTGGGTGAATAGGTTGGGCATTCCTATCAAACCCTGTCAGAAGGGCCACGCCTTCTCTGTGAGACAGTAGACCACAAGCAACTGTTTTTTTTCTTCATTTTTTTTAAGAAAACTAAACAAAACAAAAAGACAAAGAAAAATTCCACCTCATTCACGGAAAGTCTATAACACACTGTAACATTTCCTGTTTGGACTTTCCCCTGTACGTGTACTGTCTGTGACTGTGTGTTCACATCATGTGTGTGAGCTGTGTGCAGGTGTGTTTGCCTGCTTGTGTGTGTTCAGATCATGTGTGTGAGTTGTGTACAGGTGTGTGCGTGTCTGAGTGAGTGTGTGTTCTATTGATGGCCTTTTTATAATGAAATGAAAAAATATGTTTAAAACGATTGTATTATAGTGATGAACAGTGGGGAACTGGACTTATTTTTTCTGTGTATGCTTTCTAGTGTTTGTTCAAGTATGTCTCTGAGTATGTGTGTGTGTGTGTGCACAAATGTGTGTGTGTCCTTAATAGGCTCATGTGTTTAGATGACTGGTGGTCTAAATCATGCCACTTTGTTGAAATGACCAAGGTACAGGGATTTGGTTCCAGGTCTAGCCTGTGTCAAGCGTGCACACACAAACACACTCACTCACATCGACACACAAAGGGTGCCATCTTCTCAGACAGCCACAGCTGTCCTATCCACAAGTCTACTGCAATGTTTTTTTGGCAGTTTACATACACAGTGTTGTGACCAATGAGTAATCGCCAAGTCATCACGCACATTGATGTTGTATCAACAGCCTCCTTAAGTGCTCTGAAAAGAAACAATCGAGCAGAGTTTGGATATGTTGTCTTGAATTATTTTCATTAGGCTGTATATATTTTGCCAGTGCCATTATTTTATTGTTAGTGTAGCTCCTCTTAACACGCATACATGTCTGTGGCGCCATAAAGAGACCATATCTCCAGTGTTTTACACACTTCCTTGTTTGTGTAGTCATGTGGGGGCCATGCGTTTACTGACATAGCAGCGTACACCAGAAAGTAACCCGGACCTGGGCCGAATCCAAGCAGCTACGGTTGGGTCTGTTATCGTCTTTCAAAATGGCCTGGCCACTTCCTTTGTGAAAAGCTTACTGTCTGACATGTTTTTTTGTTTTTGTTGTTGTTTGTTTGTTTTTGTTTCTCTTGTCATTGTCATTGTGTAATTGCTAAATAACCCCCATTCTCTGGGTTGTGCTTGAGGGCCACAGGCTTGTTGCATAGACCCAGACTTGAGTAAAAGTCTTCTACTCTAGTCCTGGTCTCTGTGGACTCCTTGTAGTCATGAACTTGGCGTTAAGCTGTCTACTACGAAAACAGCCCTGTGGTACTGCTGTGCTAAGCTACTGGTACCTGTCTGTCCAAAAAAGACCACAGTTGCATTATTAGGCGATGGAAAAAATGGTCTAGTTGTGATCCACCACCTTGTCAGTTGAAAGATGTTGTATACAGTTTTTCTTTTTTTTTTTTTTAAATGATATGTACAGTATATTTATGAAGTTTGGTTGATATCATTACATTACACTGCTTATCAAAACATAATTTATTTTTAAGCTGGATATATTTTGATTTTTTTCAGGTAGTTGCATAATAAGTTAGCAGTGTAAAAGTAAGGCTGGACAAACTTCTGGTTGTAATCTTTTCTTTTACATTTTGTAGAGGCTATAAATTGTTGACTGTTGCATATTGTACCATAAAGGCGAATGCGTAATTCACAGCTGGAAACTGTGTTTCAAAGACAAAATTAAAGCTTTGTCAAACCACAGCCCAGTCTCTCAGTCTCATTTATGTCTCGTCGGGTTGGGCCACTGCTCACACTGGAGCTCACCCATCGTCATCTCCATTCTGGATCACCTCTGGCCCAAGCCTGGCCCGGCATCAGAGGCTTCTATCTGGTTAAGCCTCCCAATCTGTCCATGCTGATTATATGTAGCTATCTACAAGAACATCTGCTGCATGTGGGACAGGTAAATAGCATTTGATTGCAATTGTCAGTCTGAATTGCTTTACTTTTGTTACTTACACAATGCTGACATTAGCCTGAGGAGAAAAATTACAGGCTGTAGTTGGTAGGCTATTCAGCAAACAGGTAGCCTGATGATGTCATACTCATAATTCTAGTCAGAATATGAGTCTGATACTGCTCCATTGGGCTGTGTTTATGGGGCGTGTTTAAAAAACAATGCCTCTTCGCTCAATTGGATATACCTAGAACCAGTCAGAGCAACGTAGTATGACCATCGGGGCCAGCTGATACATTAAACTTTTACCGGATCCCATAGGAAAGACAGCAAAAACATCTTTTCGATCGACAAATACCTTGGTAGCGTGTCTCTGTTCCTCTTTCAAAATGAATGCGCTGTCAATGTCTTCTAACAGACTTGAATCCCCAAATTTTAGCTCTCCAGGGGCAGCCATGTTTGTTGAATACGAACTCAACCCAAGCGTAGGTGACGTAGTTGATACGGTTGATCATCTGTCCAACATCGTATAAAGCCCGCCCTGACAATTTGATTGGTTAGGTCGTTTTTCTGAGATTGATAATTTCTCCAGATAATTTCTCCATTTTGCCAGAGCAAACTTCCAGACCTCAAATGTTGTGGGCGGGGCTAAGTTGGGTCTGGTATTCAGGTTAGCAAACAGTTACAATTTGCTTCCGAATGTACGCTATATGTGTCCACACTAATAAGATTTCGTTTTAAAATGGCGTTTTGAAATGAAAACAGTCTCCATCCAGATGAACGTTTTAGCTCTGTATCCAAAATGATCTGAGGGAAGGATACATTGTGACTGATAACACCTAATCAGGAAGCGAACATGCGTATCCGGCGCCATTTTCAAAAGTCTTCGTTTCTGCCCGTTCACACGCAACCCTGTCGTTTTCAAACTTAAACAGGGCCAGCATTGCTTCCTAAAGTCATCATTTCAGGGGCTCAAAGTTGTATGGATGCCATATTTGTGCTCTGTATGTTTGTGTGTGCACTAGTATTGGGGGTCTGCTTAGAGCTGCATGTGTGCCAGCACTGGATCTGTGTGTGTGTGTGTGTGTGTGTGTGTGTGTGTCGGGTACAGGTCACTTGTGTGTTGTAGGGGAATTGGGGTGTGTGATTCAGGCCAAGTTAGTACCATGCATGCCTCCTTGCACTCACATGGTGTACTCTCTCGCCCTCTCCCACACACACACACACACATACACACACACACACCAGCGTTCTCTCTCTCACACACCCACACACACAGCATTCACTCTCTCTCTCTCGTTCTCACACACTCACAAACACACACACACACACACACACACACACACATTCCCTCTCTCCTGGGCCCCTCTGTCTCCAGTCCCATCACATGCCACAGCTAATCCACTCACTGCATGAGCGCCGTTTCTCTTCCAAATCACCCCCCCCCCCCCCCCACACACACACACCTCACCTCCCTACCACCCAAATCACCCCCCCCCCCCCCCACACACACACACACACCTCACCTCACCTCCCTACCACCCAAATCAACCCTCCCCCCAATCACACACACACACCTCACCTTACCTCCATACCACCCAAATCACCCCTCCCCCACACACACTCACACACACCTCACCTCACCTCCCAACAGGGACGGACTGGCCATCGGGCATACAATACGGGGTGCAATATGGGCCGATGGTCCCGAATTTTAATTTTTTATTTTTTTCCCCATATAATGGTCTGACCGGCTGGCCCACGAAAGTAGTTCATCAGCGGCCCTACTGACACTGGGCTGGCCCAATCACATCCCCTGGGCTGACCCAACACAAACCCCTTTCGATTTGGACCTGCCTACATAATGCATTAGGACGGTAAACAGCGTGGCCCATGGCCTTGACTTGCTTGACACGCGCACGCTAGTCTGCGGCCCATTGGCCGTCTTCTTGAGTGACTAGGGTCTCGTCCAATCATATCAGCTAACACCTTCTACCTTTAGCTAAATGTTTGCCATCAGCTCCCGTGGATGACAGTGCTGGTGGCTACAGCCAGGGAGATACGATACAACGACCTACGGTAAGCTTACTGATCATGAATTAAAACGTCTCTAAAATATGTTTGACTTAGAAACTATGTTCTATGGCCAAGTTCGTTTGCATTGTAAATACAAGACAAGTCTGTAGCTGTTGCTAGCCCTCAGCCTACTGTACTCTGAAACAGCCAGCCGTTAGCCTACACTCTATGTTGTGTGTTTGAGTGGTGCGCGGTGCCATGTCAATTGTTCCGAAAGCCCAGTATTCCCAAACCCTGGTATTCCGAAAATATGCCAATTTGTCCAGATACCGAATTATGATAGCCCGTTATACGCTCCAGTTTTCCCGTCCCCCCCCCCGAAGTTCAGGGGCGTAGTTCAAACGTTAATGCCACCTCATCAAGCGCGTTTCCTACAGGAGGAAATAGACTCCCTTCTAGAAAAGGGAGCAATACAGCCTGTCCTCTCGGAGACGAGAACAGGGGGTTCTTCAGTCGCTATTTTCATGGAAAATATCGACCGATCTTATACCTCCGTATTCTGAACAAAGCTTTAAAGTGTATGATGTGTATTGCATTTAGATTAATTAAGACCACCACCTTAACACACAAACTCTTGTTGAACTCATACAGTAGTAGGTTCAGTGACGTGCGGTGAGACAGCTGTCTTCTGGAGCTTCTGCGAGCCCGTGAATCAATGTTTCGTTGGAATCATGATGTAACGTTGTTGTAGCGGAAATACAGCAATGCTATTTGTATTTTCTAATTGGCAGGTCATATGCATGATTCTAGACTTCGCTAAGCACTGAAGCGACTGAAACGGTGAATTTTGATCACATTCAGCGAAGTTAACAGGTAAAACGGGAGAAAAATAGGGCGTCTTTAGGCCGTCCTGCCTAAAAGTAGGGCGTCCCGTTTCTTCTTATTTTTTAGTAGACTATAGGGCAGACGCCCTGCTAGCTATAAGCCTGGTTGGTGTAGACATTCGAGATTAAAAAGGTGTGTTATCGAATTTAGTGGGCCGGTCTGGTTCAAAATGCCCGGGCCGATTTTTTTGTCCCAGTCCGCCCCTGCCTCCCAAACACCCCAATCACCCCTCCCTCCTCCACACACACACACACAGGGATTTGGTACCAGGTCTAGCCTGTGGTCCTCAAGTCAAGCGTACCCACACACACACACACACTCACTCACACACCTCCATACCAACCTAATCACCCCTCCCACACACACACCTCACCTCCATACCACCCAAATCATCCCCCCCCCACACACACACACCTCACCTCCATACCACCCAAATCACCCCCACACCCCCCCACCTCACCTCCATACCACCCAAATCGCCCCCCCCCCCCCCCACACACACACACACACACCTCACCCTCATACCAACCAAATCACCCCCCCCCCCACACACACACACACACACCTAACCTCACCTCCATACCACCCAAATCACCCCCACTCACACACACACAACCACACACCTCACCTCACCTCCATACCACCCAAATAACCACCTCCCTCTCTCCCTCTCTGCCCTCTCGCTGGACACTGAATTACAATCTTAGCATGCCTGGAGATATTTATAGGAACCTGCTTACTGTAAACACACACACACACACATACACACACACACAAACACAAAGATAGACACTCACTTTGCACTCCCTGGGAAGCTGATCTCTTGTCCGAAGGCTTGTGTTGTTCTTTTTTGTGGTCTTTGTTATGTTAATGTCTGCTGATGTCACATGTTCTCTGCATGGGGCCCCCCAGGGAGGGAGGGAGGGAGGGAGAGAGAGAGAGATGCCCCAGAGGGCTCCGTTGGGGTCTGGGAACCAGCGCTGGCCACTGAGGCAAAGGCCAGAGAGAGAGAGAGAGAGAGAGAGAAGTAGAAAGGAGAAGAAGTCTGATGGAGAGAAGAAAATGAGACCTCAGGCTATGGCTATTCCTGGCTACGTTCATTACCCAGTCACCATTACCCTCATTTGAGGCTCCTCATGGTTGGTCCCCTCGAGCCCTCTCCTGCTGCCTCCTCTCAGCCAAGGAAGACAACAGCAAGGAGAGGCCACAATTGGTGCCTTGGGGGTCACACTGCTAATAATATTGTGACGCTCAGTGTGGGGTGGGGGAGGAGGGTAATAATGATATTGTGACACTGCGGTCACCGTTGCCATGCAACGACGGTGAATGTGAGAGACGAGGTCTGTATTTCCTACCTGGAGGGTTTTTCTAATCTGGTTCTTGTCAACAGGCTCCAGGCCCTGCGGAACTCACTGGTTTGCACACGCAGGTTATACTGAAGAAACCAACTATTTTTTTTCTAATTGTTTTTTTTTCTAATTGTTTAGGCACGTCTGTCTGTAGATCGACCACACCAAGTCTGTGGTGGCCCCTGTGTCTGCACTATGACATGATTCCCTGAGTCCTGAACTCCACCGATAAAATATCAGATCTTTTTTCATCGCTCTGGTGTCTGAAATTGAAGATCTCATGAATGAGAGCTAATTAATTTGTCAAAGCAGCTTTAAGCCATATTTGTTTTAATACTTGAGCTACACTGTGTCAACGTCCTAAAAAGAGGTTGTCTCTGGGCAAATGGCATCACAGATTTCAGTTGTTTGACACATTTAATGTGTTAACATGTTAGGCACCTTCATGACCTTCCTGCTTGCCAAGCACTTTTGCTCCTAATGGTGCGTTCAGGTGTACTTGGAGGGCTGCATTGCCCAGTTCCAAGTCAGAATCTTCACAGGAACACCCCCTGAAGTCAGAATTCCATCTTCATCATCATCTTTATCAGCACTTAGTGTCTCGTTCAATCAGTTGTACAAACAGCACTGTCCAACTTTTATCTGTGGCATATTGCTATGGTGTTTGTTTGCGCAAAATAAGATATCAACTGGTAATGCTAACATCTGATAACAATTGCTAACAACAGAATGTCTGACCTCATTGTAATCAAAAAAAAGAGGGATAAGCCATATAACTGAGTTCCAGGGACGTGCAGCATAAAGTCAGTCTAAGGGCATACCCTTTCAGTGAGTAAATGTGAGAGTAGGCTCTTGCATTCAGGCAGATGACAGAGTGTGTCATGTAGTAGGTGACACACACATACACACGCGCGGGCGAGCACACGCAGCCTGAAGGCTCGAACGGCCATGACTGCGACGTGTCTGACAGTAGACCCAGAGCCGTAGGGAAGTGTGTGACCTCTCATTGTTTCACAGGAACAGCAAGCTTTCATTAGTCATGTGTTCCTTTGCTTGACTTTCCATTCTCAGGCCTGCCTCTCTTCCCTCTCTCTCAGCACTGTAGAGATGCTCAGCTATCTCTGGATTTATGAACTATTTTATTGTGTGGTTTATGAGCGCACAAATTGCACCACGAACTTCCTGTGGAACTCTCTGCTTGCCAATATGTTTTACTGTCAGTTCAGTTCTGTGGTTACTTTGACAGTTCTTAGGGGGCTTTGACCTCTGAAATACACCGACAAGTCACTGACAGACAACAGCTTTCCAGTCAATGTGTACAGAAATCTTTGTTTGACTTACTAGCCTGTGTCATGCAGTCTTGGGCTATTGCAAAGATACCGGTAGATTGATGAATTTAATTTAGCATGAGCTGTATAGGGCAGCTGTTTGCTTTTAGTGGAGAAAGGATGCTGCCAAGGTCTGTATGTGTATGATGTGTGCTAGTGTTAGTGTATGGCGGGCTTTGTGTAACCAGTCTTTCATTAGTGTGTGTTGTGAGTCCTTGGAGCTCCCGTCTGTGCTCATCAATAGCTAATTATATAGCACTGAGAGAGAGAGAGACAGAGAGAGAGTGTGTGTGTTTGTGTGTGTGTGTGAGTGACTGTGTGTGTGTGTGTGTGTGAGTTACTGTGTGTGAATGGGTGTGAGTGTGTATTTGTTAATACAATTGTCTGTGTGTGTGTGTAAAAGAGAGGGCGGGTGTGAGTGAAGGAGCTGACTAAAGGTCAAAAGCAGGAGTCGGCATGGCGACTGGTGATAACCAAGGCTCCTTTCTCCTTTCTAAAGGCAGAGTGCTAAAATTATCCAAGGATGAAAGCTATTAAAAAAGGCAAACCTGTCATACTTGTTTCTCATCACCAGGAAAAAGAGAGAGTGTTATTTTTTCTTTTTTTACGCTCAGCACTTCAGAATAACAGGGCAAAGTACCTGCATTAGTTATTTATAACCCAGGGTTACTTTGGGGCCTGTTCTGCTCAGAAAAACAATCTCCACCGAACATGACTACAACTGCTGTTTGGTAACACCGATTCTGCTGAAAGTGCAATTAACTTTGACATCTACAGTACTTGTTAACTAAAACAACAACACTCTACCTCACATTTCTGCTGGATTTTTACCCGTTCAGAGTTCCAGGCCTATCCACATGTCTGTGTCTGGCCAAATTCTCACAGTATAATGCCAACGGCCTTTCCACTGTGAGCATTATTTTCCCCCTCACAGCAGTCGACTGCTTTGCATCTTGTTCGAACTTGCAGCCTACTTTAAAGCAAGTTTAACAGAACCAGGGTGTGTTTTCATAAGCTGACTTAACAAAACCTCACAACCACAGTCACACATAAACAAGGTTTTCCCAATCTAGTGGCTCAGGTGCTTACACTGCCGCCTCACAGCAACCCCAACAGAAAAACACATGCAACAGAACACTCTTCGTCGGTCCCTGACCAAGACAGACAATTCACCGCACCTGGTCCCCGGGCGCCTAAAGGCTGCTCACTGCTCCTGGGGTCCTGCAGGAAGGACAGTCCGGTTTGGGATAAATGCAGGAGCTAAATTCACAAACGACCTCAGGCCTGCGTGTGCGTGTGCGCGTGTGTGTGTGTCCTGTGTCGCCTCCATGTATTCACGTGTGCAGTGTGTCGCTTGTGCGATTAAAGTCTGACAATTATTATTACAATTATATATCTATACATGAGCGCCAGGGGTGGATCTTGCCTTTCATGATGATAGATGCAAATTATCAGTCTGTGGATCAGAGGTTTTTTTTATTTACGCACACACCTTCCAGGCCATTTCTAGACCGCAGGTATTCTAATTAAGTCGTGCTTAGCTTAGTGTGTTTGGTGGGAAATGTAATCAATGATCCACTCATTCAAAAATGTCCATCTGTTCTGCAAACATAATAAACACATATTCTACTGTACATGTAGGCTGCAGCCATAATCACCATGAGCACAAATAGCAACTGGTTTGTGGGCATAGGATAAAGACACACCACATTTAATTTTCAACATATGAATTGTAGAAATTCATTGTATTAACAAACTGCATTAAAATAACAATACATTTTATAATAAATAAATGTAGATTCTAAAAAAGGCTCACAGCCTGTAGGCCTATTTGATTTCGTATTCATAGTGGCCGTGCTATAGGCCTATAAACCTGAGACAACATCAACACGTCAGATTCACCTTGCGACCTTCCATTTCTCGCTTTCGTTTTCATTTTGCTTTCGGTCTTAAGTAGTGCTAGTTCTGTGGGGTGCTCCTTGCCCATGGTAGCATGCAAAACTTTGCAAGCTTTCATAGTTTACAGATGCTTTACAGGTGCTACAGGAGTTTATGCTTTGTTTTTCTCCCTCTGCAGGCAGCCCTGAGTGTGTTGTGTGTTTTAGATGGGGCTATCGATTCAAATCTTTTATCAAAAAACCCCAGAAACATCTGTGGTTAACAGAACTTTTAAAGTGATTATACTTGCTTACACTGCTGAATTTGCTAGTTGCGGGGCTTGGCTGTGGGTTTGAAGCTCTGCTAGTAATGAGTGTGTTCACATACATGTCTAGAGCTGCATATTTCACTCAAGAAGAATAAAACCATACTCCTTCCCAAATATGAGGAATTTAAATCTATAATACATGCTAAAAGCATGCATAAAAGCAAAACCCTGAGTTCTCAGGGCTGGCTCAGTCCTTAGCTTCTCGGATCAGGACTTAGATGCTCTTTGGGGAAGTGACTGATGCAAAGCAGAAGTACCTGACAGGTTTATTGAAGCTTACAACCAAAGTCGAAAACAGGTAGCATGTATTGATATTGGTTTACTGAAGGAGTAGATGGTTGTGCGTCCACATATTGTAGATGTATATTCATGTAGTGTAGTTACATGTGTTAAATTCTATATGTTTATTTCTGTGCTTTAATGTGCACTCTATCTGAGTAACTTGAATGGCCTATCATTCTCTTTGTTAGGGTTTGTTAACCGTGAGATGAGGGAAACTCTAGGTTGTCCATTCCAGGAAGAGGTATCTTAAACTTTTGGGGCAGTTGCCACGGTTAATGATTCTGTGAACCTAACCTGCTGCTTCTTTAACCAACCCTGGACTTCTCCCTATCTCATCCCTCCTGCTGAGCTTCCATTGGACCATGGGGTGTCCTTTCCTCGTTTACCCATTGATGTTGAAGCATTCATTCCCCCCTTTATTTCTACTGGAACAGTCATTGGCCTGACTGAGCCCCACGGGACTGAAGCCCACCACTCTAATCGCATCGTCTGTAAACAGTGGGAAACTATATTCTTTTGATCTTATCTTTTCAAATTCACTACAGGGTTTTTGTTAGACTATATTTATTGAATTGCATTTTTCTAACAAAATAATTCTAGAAAGACGGCTGCGATTTCCCGCCATTGCCCATTTATACTAATGACTACCCTGAGAACTGTAAACTCTGGCAAATGAATCACTTTCAGTCTAGAAAGATGTTTGGTTTGATGAGCGTGTGTGCCGGGTGCTGTGCTTTTGTAACCTACCGCACCCCTGAATAATTTAGTTTATTATCTTTATTTGGCAGGAACCATGTACAAGAACCTTTCATCTAGACTTAGCAGAAATGCAATGTGCCATATTTAGCGACCATCTACATCATCCCGTTCCTGAATAAAACTAGCGGCACTGCCATTGCTTTCCCTAATGCTAATGCTAATATCATTGACACTGTGTGGACTGAAGTCACCCCACTGAATGTGTAGCCTCTCTGTTCCAGCTTCCTCAGTCCTCTGCTGTTTCCTCTCCCTCTCCCACTCACTGTAATGGCCGTTAGCTTAGTGCACTCACTCAAGGGTTGTTAAGCTCAACACTGCCAGAAGAGGAGAATGTAGAGGGTCAAGGCGGGCACAGCTGGCATTGGGAGATTTATGTGAGTGTCTGGGGCGGGGGGGGGGAATTGTGGAGGTGGTGGGGGAGATGCTGGACACTCGCCAGGGATCAGAGAAGCTGGAGTGTCACTGAGGAGGACGAAAGTGAGACCGAGCGAGTGCCCATTCAGCGACATGCCCACTCTCAATGGCCTCTTTTGTTCCCATCAACGCCAGTGCCCTGTTAGGATCGTCCGCTGTGTGTGTGTGTGTGTGTGTGTGTGTGTGTTTGTGTGTGTGTGTGTGTGTGTGATAATTTCCTTTTTTTTTTCTTTCCACATCCATTTTAAAGACTGCTGGCACGAAGGTCCAAGTTTGCCATGTTAAGTGAATCTTGGCTAATTTATTCGTTTACAAGAATTCAAGGGCAGTCAGATTTGCCATGTTGCAGTACTGATGTATAACTCCACAACAGTCCAAACAGTCTATTTAAACTCAAAGGCTGTTCTTTGAGATTTTGGCTCACTGCAGTGTTTAAATCTGCAGTTTACATTGACTCTTTAGATTTAGCCAGGGAATATACAGTATCTGACAGTTAGACAGACAGTCTATGATTTTAGATACAAAACTATTTTCACAGGATTCTTTTACAGGGGGAAATTTGTATATCTGTGTACACACTGAATATATCTGCTAGAAATTATACCACCTCTGGACTACTTCTCGGCCCAGAATGATCCAGGTCCCCAGTCAAGACCTGGGCCCCCCTGAATCTTTTAGGCCCCTGCCCCCCTTACTACACACCTGCCTGATCTTACTGCCATAAGCACTCTGAGTATTGGAACTAAATATGGCCGTTATCAGGACCATAGCCACAAATTGGGAGGCCTCTGAAATGTCTTCACAACTGTAGTTTCAACATGTTGGCACATACTAGTCCCCCAGTCAAATGCTTGGCCCTAACTAATCTTTTAGGCCCCTGACTACACACTCATCTATCCTTGCAGTCCTGAGAGCCCTCACATCACGTTAGTCACTTAACTCAAATCTGTAACATAGCCTGCATTTACTAGAGCCCCAGTCAGGTGATTGGCCCCCTTTCTCCTGCCCCTGCCTCCTGTCTGCCCGCCTGCCTGGTCTTGCCGCCACGAAAACGATCCCATCCCAACAGTGGTTGAACCGACAGTGAGGCTGGTGTTTGTTTTAGGATCAGTATCTTTGGGTTGGCAGGTGGGCAGAGTCTCTCCACTGCAGTGGCAGCAGCTCAGGTTTCTAATGAAACAGGTCCTGCCGTACCGGCCGCCCACTCAGGCTAATTAGGGGTGACCTATTACTGGCACAGCGGTGTGAGATAACCGGCCGCACACTGAAACATTCTGCAGCTGAGGTGTCACAGTGACTCAGTTGGTCATTTCCTGAGAAACACACACACACACACACACACACACACACACACACACACATGATGTTGTATCCAGTTTCACAAGAGGCATTAGGTCATGTTGAACCCATAATGCTGACCTCACACTCTCACAAACACCTGTGGGCATTTTACCGGTAGCAATGGTGGGGATTTTACCGGTAGCAATGGTCAGTGATTACAAGACCCTGAGGTGCAGGTGTGCCCAGGGCTCCAGTCAGTTCCCTCTGGTGACTTGTACAATGAGGAAGTGGAGTGGTCAAGTCCAGGCTCTCTTGGTTAATGTTTGAAAGGACTGGCTTTTAACACTAACAGTTGTGCAGTGTTGGACGTAACTGTGGAAAACACATGACACAAGTGTGAGAATAACAGCTCGAATCATCAAACAAAAATATTACAAACCATCCACAGTACATCCGCACGCATATATGTACATCTGAAAGAGATGAGTATTATGTAAATATTAAAGTATACTGTTTTCATATTTTAAAAAAAAAATGTAACTAATGAACTAATATTTAATTATATGCGGATGGTTCAAATGTTGCACACTGTATACAGAGCTGAGGAATCTGCTGGAGTGTTTGCTGGGTAAATTAGTCTTCAGACAGCACTGATCACATAATGTCTCACATTACAGACAGCCAGGCAGCTTCAACTCAATTATGATGAAAGTGATGACCTGCTGACTATGAGTAAGAATGGCTCGGAGGGAAAGAAACGCACAGGGCTGCATATCTGCACGTTGCACGCGGAGGCCGGTTACGTAACATGGGCCGATGTGTGTCTGGAGCGAGCGGCCCGGGCTGGCTCGAAGAAGGCGATGACTTTCACATGACCGCTTAGAGTTTTAAGAGATCATGAGATGTATGTAGCAGCCCCCCTCTCCCATCTTGTTCCACATGTGACTATGTCAAACATCTGAGGTATGCGTGCCTACGAGCCATTCGCAAACGCTCTTACAGCCGCGACTTGCTTTTCCCATTGTGCGTCCAGGGGGATTGTGGGGGATTGACCTTGTTTTCGGTAGTTTTTTTCACGGCTAGTTTGCAGACCTGCCTGGGGATTTGCTTAACTCTACACACCAGCTGGGCTTGCTGAGCTTATACAACTACCTTTCCATACAGGTCACACAGGAAATGAAAGCTCGGATGAAATGACCATTAACTTCCTTTCTTTCTTCCTTCCTTCCTTCATACGTCTGTTTTAAACATATCTCACATGTAACCATACATTTGAGAGAAGGTTCTAGTTCTATACAGGACATAAGAGATGTGATGAAATGACCTGCTGATCTTTCACCAATTTCAGTTTTCACTTTCTTTCTTTCTTTTTTTCTGCCTTTCTTTCCTGAAACTGCTGGTACTGTTACATGCTTCAAATACCTCATGTGCCTATGGAGGTGGTTTCTTCTGTGAAATGAGTTCAGTAGGGATAACCTGATCACTCACATCGGTTCGGGGTCTGTGGATTTGTGGATTTGTGGAAACCAGTAGCCCTGCTTTTTCTGTGGGGATGGATATCATAATCTTCTAAGGGATTTTTTGACTAGTGGCAGCCAGAGGGAAGGCACATGACCATAAGTGCACACACGTGTGTGTGTGTGTGTGTGTGTGTGAGAGAGAGTATGTGAGTGAAAGGGTTGTGTAAGGCGGGCATAGAGGCCAGTGGTACCAGAGAAGCAGCTGGACTGTGTGGGAGTGAGAATATGTGTGTGTCTGCTTGGCAGCGCCTGACAGTGAGATGACACCCCCATCCCCTCTTTTTCTCCCTCACTCTTTGGCATTTGCCAGCCTGCTCTGCCATATTATGCCGAAATGTGTGCCATCCCCCGCAGCTGGTTCCCCGTGCCCTCGTGCCAGGCTTCATCACTCAGCCATAGGGATGGATACAGTGTCAATCTGGAGAGACAGGCACAGCCCAGTTGCTCGTATGCTCTGAAGTGTAAATACCCAATAAATAACCTAATACCTTGAGCCATAATAAATACCACAGTTCTTCTGAGATGACGATACAGGTAAGGATTCTGCTCCTCTCTCTCTCTCTCCTTGTGTGGGTGTGGCTGTCATGAAGGTGTTGGGATCTTAGTCCCATCTCATGGCCGTGCCAGCTAGAAATCTTCTTTAAAAGGTTAAGGTTAACAATCTCCACATTATTTGGAAATGAAGAGTAAATTCATTAATACTGAAATCTGCCACGAAGCTGATATCCAAAGAAATCATTTGATCATGATCATGTCAGCTGATTCACCCAGTCAGGGGATTTCATGCCCTCTCATTCGCACCGGTCAGCGGCACCGGAGCCGAACCACAGCCGAGCCGTGCCGAGGCAGCAGTTTAGGTCTCCACTGCAAGTTCACTGCAATCCAAAAACTCTAATGGCAAATCTTGTGTCTCATCGGTTCCAAAATTTGATTGGATGGAATGTGGTATCCTTGTGAGTGAGATCATATGGTGGGAGGGGACTGAGGATGACGGTTAGGCTGCTTATTCCATGCAGCACATTTATCTTTACTCACTATATCTTTCCTAAGTCATCGACTCCAAAGACTGCGAACATATTCCAAATATATAACATACTGAACGTAATGAAACGTATATCCTTTGAAGAGCAAAAGAGCAGTGAAAATGAGAATGTTTTCTCTTTTTTCTCCCTTGTGTCCATGGAAGTCCGAGGTGTATTTCTCGAAAGCAGCACTTTGCAACAACCATCACAAAAGGATAGAGAAACCATCAATTAAAACACTTAATTACCACAGTCGTACAATTACCACACTAGGACATTCAGGGAACGAACCCAAGGTCCATTCATGTGCTCTGCCTAATCCCCAAATCTCCTTTCAGGTGGTGAATCATACTTCTATAAATCTTCCAGGACTTTATACAGCAACTCTAACATTGCATCCTATCGTTATTATCTGGTTCTGGTTTCCCCCATGTAACACCAGCATACATTTTTGCTCTCTTTCCATTTCATTATAATGTCTTATACATAGTATGTCTGTTCATGACTGTTTGTGGTGAGTTACTGGTCATTTGCCATACTCAGTAACCATCTTGTGTAAAACCAGAAAAGCATTACTTTGTGTGACTTAAATGCAACCCTGTACCTTGCCAGAAGCCCCTTTCCCAACACACAAACACCACATTCACACACATACACACACACACACACACGCACGCACACGCGCACAGGCACAGGCACAGGCACAGGCACACACACACACACACACACACACACACACACACACACACACACACACACACACACACACACACACACACACACACACACACACACATTTACACACTTCCTTCCTGTTTCATCTGAATAGCCTGCTTACTGGAGGATGGTCCATCACATGCAGTGAGAGAGCTGATCCTCTGACTTTCTGCCAGTCAAGAGTGAGTCACAGCCCCTCGCATCACGCTTTATTTGACCCTCCTCTCCACACACATGCCCTGATTGGGCTTTGATTTGGCCATGAACTGGCTTTGATTTGGCCATGAACTGGCTTTGATTTGGCCAGGAACTGTCTTTTATTTGGGCCTGATCTGGCAGAAACAGATGATTCCCCTTCTGGATTGAAATGATTGAATATAACTGAAAAGTGATTGACGAGGGTAGTGAAAAAAGTGTATCGCAGATGGAGTTGGTGAGATACAGACAGATAGAGAAACAGAGAGATTATCACACGGAGAGACTGAGAGATACAGACAGAGTGTATCACAGAGGGATAGTGAGAGAGTAGTAGACAGAGAGTGTCTCACACGGAGAGAGCGAGATAGATGTAGACAGAGAGAGTAAGAGGAAGAGAAAGGGGAGAGGCAATCAAAGACAGAGTTTTTTTGAGAATTTGATAGGGATTAAACCCCACGCCATCTGTCCATGACACTGATATGTGAACATAAATGCATTTGACAAATGGAGTGATGTGAGTCATCTTGGAAATGATCTCATATCGGATGTCAAGCCTAAGCTTATCCATGTGTTGTTTTACAGGGTGTGTTGTTTGTGTGCTCTACCTAAGGCCAGCAGCAAGAGACCCACTGAATGAAAACAATTTGGCTGACACCTAATCTGTTTATCTGCAGCAGATGCCTTGCATTGATAACATTTAAAGACTATTGATTAAATTATTTGCATAGACCTATACAATCTCGAGGCACGAGAGGCATGTGGAGGGGAATTATTTTTAAAGAAAATATCTCTGATTAAAAAAAATGTCTCATAAGAAAAGCATTTTTGTTTGAAAAGAAAAATGCTCTGCGGAAGGGCATGGACATAAGTCTATTAGGACGCACACAGTCTATGAGATAAGATTTTAAAGAAGGACACCCTTAAGCTAAAAGGATGTCTCTTACAAAAGCCAGTTGCTCCGCTTCCTTACTGGAAATCTTGGACATTAGTTCTAACCATAGACAGATGATGTCCCCGATGTGTCCTTGAAAAACGCTAGTGGTTGGTAAACACGTTCAGAGCACTGATGAAATTGCGTGAAACACTGCCACCTAGAGGCAAGCAAGACTATCTGCTTCTCCTTTCCCCACAGAATTACACCCGGAGGGGAATCAACATTCGTAGCGTTCAGCTCAGCCCACCTGAGAGTTCATTAGCAAGAAGAAAATGTGACTTGCTGAAAGGCATGCTAATTTCCCTCAGGTAATCTGAATCCCTGCGGCAATCTCACAGCTCTTTTTGCCGTCACACAGTTGAACACTCTGATGAGAGGGAGAAAAGGCCTGCGATAATGCTGTGATAATGGACCACAGGACAATACATTAAGGCTGATATATGAAAACCTGACTGTGTCTGTTTGAGTCAGAGAGAAAAAAAAGGATGCAGGAGAATGATGTTTGAGAAAAAATGAGAGTGATAGTGTGTGTTTTTGAGTTTTTGATTCAGAGAAAAAAAAACAGATGGCAGGAGAATGATGTTTGAGAGAAAATGAGAGGGTGACAGTGTGTGTGTGTGTGTGTGTGTGTGTGTGTGTGTGTGTGTGTGTGTGTGTGTGTGTGTGTGTGTGTGTGAAAGAGAGAGAGTGTGGTGGTCAGACTAGCACCAATTAACTTTCGTCTGCTAGTGTGACTGCCCACTTTAGCTAGCCTCTGATAACAGCATTCACTCACCGCTGTCTGACCCACAGCCTGTTCAACAGAGGGCCTTTCTGAGTGAGCCTGATGATGATGACTTAACACCTGACTGGAACGCTTTGTTGCAGACCTTTTTGTAACCCTCCAGTCAAATATTCTCATAGTGTGTTCCTATGTCTCAGCTAGCAGAGCAAGGTGCTAACAACACCAAGATCATGGTTCTGATTCCCAGGAAGAAAACAAACGGATCAAATGTCTACTGTAGCCTACTGCAAGTTGCTTTGGGTGGAAGGATCTGCCTAATGAGTAAAAGTAATATTCTCAGGATGTGATTGTCTGAATCAGGTGTGTGCTGGAGGAAGTTGCAGACCTGTTTTTTTTTTTTTTAACCCTTATGCCTTATATTCAGGTATCATTATCTAAAACAGCTGTATGTGTGTGTGTGTGTGTGTGTGTGTGTTGGAGGTTGCCCCTCACTTCTACAGGAGGAGGATAGAAAAGTCTGGGCATTGCTGACCCGAAATGTCATTGTGCTAACCAAATATTCAACAGTACTTTGTGGCGTTGTATTATCTTGTGTGCTGACTTCATAAAACATAACAAACCTTCTCCAACAGAAACCTTTGACAACTGGAGCTGCTTCAAGGGCTGATGTGTTTAATTGTGTGTTCAAATCCTCAAGATCTAGAACATTATCTCTTAAGAAGTCGGCCATGACAGGCCCTAGAACAGATCTCATTTGGATCGACACCAGAACCATCCCTTCTGGACTACACTGCTATTACACTTACAAATGGTGCATCAGTAGTGCAGCTACTTTAATATGAAGTTGTGCTTTTAGTACTATTAGACATTCTGTGCTTAATACTTTCTTCAGTAGCCGTGTTGTAGAAATACATATAAATACGGGATGTACTTATGGTTAGATTTTGGATAGATATTGAGGAGCAGGGTGAAGGTCTACAGCAGATATGGCGTTAGTATGCACCTGCAGAAATACAGTGTGAGAACCCTACAATAAAGAGACAGTAGGCTAGGCAGGTTCTGGTTTCATGATGTAACCATGACATACTTCTATGGATGATAAAAGGAGAGTGTGTCTCTGTGTAGCTGTGCATTTGGTTCATGGGAGAAACCATCAGTGCATATATTTAGAAAAATGTGATGCAAAGACTCAAAATGCATTAAATACAACAGTGTATAGGGAGAGAATGAATCTTTTCAAGATTAGACCAACAATAATGGTCTAGGGTCATCTTCCTTTTTTTGGAACAAAAACTACAAAGACTACACCTGGCCTTCAGGTAATTCTCAATGGCTGCCACCAGCGTAAGGTCTTGTTGTATTTGTGTATTTACATTCAGTAGCAGTTCAGAGTGACTACTGTTCTTGAGGGCAAATCAACACCCGAAAGCAACAATGATGCTCTCAGACTTATGCATCCTGTGGTATTTCATTTGTGTCATTCAGTGCATTCTGTCATAGTTCATCTGGTTTTTAGCATACCTTGGCAGGCCTGCACCCTCTTTATGTTGCAAAAAATAGGAGTTGGGAATTATTTCAAAGAATTCAAATAAACTGAAAAAAACCTATGACGTCACTGCAGGCTGTTCAATTAAAATCTGAAAATAAGATCCAGGGAGCCCAGGAAGTTTGTGTAGGTCTTCAACTTTACGAGCACAGGACTGTCTGTGTGCGTCACATCTTCCAATGTATGAGTGTGCCTGTGTTTGTCTGAGTGTGTCTTAGCCTGACGACGTGTGGATGTGTGTGGATGGGTTGAATGTATGTGTGTTTCTTAGTAAAAGTGTGATTCAGTGGCCTAGTCTGTAACTTTGGATCCACTTTGAGCTGTGGTGAACGTTTATGTGGTGTGTGTATGTGTGATTGTGTGTTTCCTTTGGCAAAAGGACAGCAAGCTGGGCAACAGTGGAGTGCTGAGAACACACAGCAGAGAGATAAAGAGGGAGAAAAAGAGAGAGTGAAAGACGGAGAGAAAGACAGAGCGAGAGAAAGAGTGCAGCTGGGCAGCAGTGGCACACACACTTGGGGCCCCTCTGGGGCCGACGACACCCCCACCTTCAACACAGCAGCAGCCGAGAAGGCAGCGGAAGAGCAGCCAGACTCAAGTCACAGCGGAAAAAAAGAAAGCAAACAGCAACAACAACAAAACAACAAAAACCCAAAGGCAGAAAGAGAGAAAGACACAGACACAGAGAGCTGAGGGAAAAGTACTGATGACATGACATTTATTCAAGGCATGCTACAATTAAAGTTGATTAGGAAAATGCCAGCAGAGACTCTGGAGTACTAATCATAACGAATCATGGTTAGGAGTAGTAATAATAATAGTAGTAGTAAGAATAATAATAATCAATAATAATAGTAATAATAATATGCAGTTCAAAACATAAAGGAAATCATTTCTACAAAATACAAAAACTCCACTCGACCATGCACCGCAAAATTAGAAAATATGTTTCTTTAATAGTTTATCTTCTATTTGCATTTTATTACATTAACTCATCAAACATAACCTGCTTGTCTCTCTTCTCCCCCCTTTCCCCCACAATGTCACATAATCTGATTTACAAACAAAAGCTGGTACTGGTATGATATCAAAATACAGAAGACAATGTTTTGTGTGTATGTGTTTTTTTTTTCAACGTCTGTTTCATCCTCTTTAAATATAAAAACCAGTCCATACCGATGATGATGTGTCTTGTTCCCCAAAACCATTTTTTTGGCCAGGTTATAAAACAACCAAAAAAAAAGAAGAAATCCAGAGCAGAACTAAACACTAAAACAATGGGAACATTTATATATTTACAGCATTTATCTTTCCTTTTGGAAGTGGAACATTCATACAAACTATAAATTAGGATAATTCTTGATGTGCCGAGACAGTGCTTTGGAAAGAGACCTGCTCAGACACAACCTCATGTGCACTGCGTCTCAGCTGGAGCTCCTGTTGTCCAATTACATATGACCCCTCCCTTTTATGAAAGTCAAATAACTTAATTCGTCTTTTCACATTTTCTCCCAATAATTTAGAGCTGAAGAGTAAAAGTTGGAAACAAGTTAAGCAGATATCGGAATTTAGACATTTTGGAAATATAACTCTGAGGCTAAATGTTTAGGTTCAGCTGCTTGACATTAATTCCATGACTACATTTCATATACTACATAGTAGTGCCCTCTAAACCCAATTTTGTCGAGGTCCTTTGGTTTAACAATGTCACACTTTGACTTGCTGAATTGTTAAGTAAAGCTGTCTATGCAGACTGACTTAAGAGTACAAATCGGGTGGCAAAAATGACAAAGAAAACTAAAATTTGTAACTAGTTTTTCACGTTTACATTTCAAAGCTTTCCATTCCAACTGTGAACTCAAATGTCCTCTACACTGTACATCCACAGACAAGGTGTCTTTTGGGGCATTCGCTAACGTCTGAAACTGAACCCACTCTCACCCAAGGAAGCTTCACACACTTCCCTTGGGATCTACGTTTCGAGGGCAGCAAGCTGTTGTGTACTGTTGTCTCCAGACACCACAACAAAGCAGACTTTTGAACAAAAACTAAATAACAAAGAATTCATGGTTGCTTTCTCGTTGACAGCCAGGAGGAAATAACTTCACAGAGAAATCAGACAAAAGGCACATAAACTTTGGTCCTGCATTATTGGTGAACACAACCAGGAAAAAGAACAGAATGCATCTTTGTCTGTGTGACAGAGTCGAAAGCTTACATTTTTAGGAGAGTGTCTGAGTCATGGCTGAATGTAGTGCCTGAGTCAAGACATGGTTTGGAAATGATTTCATGAAAAGACACGAAAAAGGAAGGGAAAAGACCAAAGGTGGTGCGGACAGCATAGGCCCATAATGAGTGGTCTCTAAAAAGCATACTGCCTCAACAATGCACGTGTATGAAGTCTGGCTTTTTCTCCTGTTTGGAAAAAGGGATAAGACAAAAAGAAGGCCAAAGCAATGGGTACATGGACATCCCTTTGAAACAGATAGTAAAAAGAGGAGATAGAGAGAAAGAGAGATAGATAGATAGATAGAGAGAGAGAGGGATGATCACTACCCGAGCTTATTATAAAAATGCATGTGCTCCATAAAGTCACTGCATAAGTAATTGAGATCGAAATACCTTAACATTTTTGAAAAAAAAATTAAAATCTTTTGTGGCCAGAGCAAAACTCGTCACCAGGGAAGTGACACTTATAAAGGCAGACTTAGAGAAAGCTGATATAGTAAGCAGAGTGACAGACAACAATCTTAACCAGTTTCACACTGTAAGTTTTAAAGTAACACAAAATAAAACACATAGAAATATATCACTACAGAGCAAAAAAGAGGCCTTCCCCCTAAAATGAATCAAATATAAGGTACAGTAAATATAATTACAACTCCAACACCACACACGAGCAGGGATCTCAGCCCATTTCAAACTAAACATAAAGGCAAAAAAACTGAAGGTCTACCTGAAATCAAGCTGTGCGTGCTGTGGCTACCCCCCCCCCCCCACCCCCACCCTCCAACCCAAATATACAATGGCGTCTGCATGGTGGAGATCTGGCATCAGTTCAGGGAGGAGTGAGTTGCTCTCAGTGTGTAAGCTTAACTTCAAACAGTTTCCAAAATAAACCAGATTATCAGAAAAATTTAGTCAAGTCTACATTCATCTGAGGGTTCCAGAAATCGATAGGTGTTCGGTTGAGAGTAGAGATTCGGAGCGTTGGCGTGTGTGTGTGGGGGGTGCCTACACCCTAAAATCAAATCTAATTCAAAGCTTTCCATTTTAGCGATCAGGCCACTCAGCGCCTTCAGGTCACAAATGAGCTTTTAGCCAGGCAAGGGTTAATAAACTTCCAGCCAAAAATCAAAGACCCACTTCAAAAGCACGGTCATGCTCACTTCCTCTCTGCTCCTAAAAAAAACCATGCAAACACACTTAGTCTGGTGTCTAGAATGAGAAATAACTACTGTAGGGAACAATTTCTATTGTGCCAAGTTAAAGACTCATGACTTTGAAGTTGCGAAATGTAGTTCTTGTTGATTTCGACATCAACGACGACGCAATTCTTTAAAAAAATGAATACTTCCCAAAACTCATATGTACTCCACACATCTTGATTCTGTGCTTCAGGCGTTTGTTTACATTTCCACAGCCATGAAAACGCTTATAAAAGGCCTGAAACACACAACAAAGATGTAAGGAAGTATGCCGTTTACAAGCATTTTTGACAGTCTAAACTACGCATTGCACCTTTAACTGCAGGCCTTCTATTGTCAGGCAACCAGACCAACAGGTCACAATAGTGCAATGAACTTCCTCCTTTGTAGTTCATTCCAAGTGCTGGTCTTAGACATGTATTAACAGAGAAGTTAGTTAGTCAACTTTTACACATGAACCTGTCAGTGCTAAGGCAATGTAAGGACCAGGTGTGCCCACAGATGGCTCAGGAAAAAAAAAAAAAACGAAACGCGTGCAAATAGTAAACAGGCCACAGTTGGACGCCATCTTTGTCTAGACATTCGGTTCGGAAGGCCATGCATGCAGTCAAATGTGCCTCAGAAAAACAGTGTGCTCCCTGTGCATGTATCTCTTATTTCTGTAAGAAGTCAGCAAAACTTCAGGGGAGAATCGGAGTTATTTTGTTTATCAGTGAAGACCTGAACTGTACTGCCAAATTCCAACTGGCAGACGACAGAGACAGACAAAGGATGGATGAGTGTGTGTGACTCTCTGTGTATTGTAAATGGAGTGTGTTGACACATGCACACGCACATGCACACACACACGTACGCACACACGCCAACACTCGTTTTCTGTTCCTCTTCTCTGTCTGAACTCATCACTTCCCATTCTTTCATGGAGTTTCCCTCTCCTAAAGTAACTATGCTAATGTGTCTAAGTGTGTATATGCATCTCTCTCTCTCGTTCTCTGTGTTTGTGTGTGTGTGTGTGTGTGTGTGTGTGTGTGTGTGTGTGTGTGTGTGTATGTATGTGTGCTTATGAAGGGGACATTTTAGTGTACATGTATCTTGAAATAGGAGAAGTCTTCCCATCTATCCACAGTCTGTCACACTGTATCTAGAAAAGATTCAGAACAAGCGCACACACATACACGCAAGCATGTCACAAGTACACAACAACAACCGCACAACATGTACACAGACCCATGTCATCAAAAGATGGACGACTACAATTAAAGTATGGTCGTCTCACACACACACACACACACACACTGGATGGAGGGGCCCACAGCATGCACTGAGCATTTTAGAGTTAGCCATTCATTTTCTCTAATGTGTGCACCTTTGAGCACCAGTCACAAATCTACATTTCAACTTAAGACCACGGTGTACTGAGTCCCCACAAAAAAAAACAACAACAAAAAAACACATCTAAAAACAACAGCAACAGAAAGATAATAACACAAAAATAAACAATCAACAAGTTAACCAACCCTCTCACCAGTCCCACAACATAGTAAATAAGATATCTTAGGTAAAATTTTCTAAAACCTATTTGATTATGAACACATTATAAGGCACATAATAAGAAATGAAGAACATACACCGTATATATGATTTTTTTTTCTCTCTCTCTGCATGATCTCTTATAGATTATAGTGGTAGAAAAACCCCTTGAGGTTTCGGATTTGTTTTTTTGTCTTCCATAAAAAAGAACTAATTACCAAAAATAAGTAACTTCTTTTTTTTTTTCTTTTCAAAAAATCTTGACAATCCTTACGATAGATAGACCTGAATAGTTTTGCTTTATTTAAGACTGTAAACTTCAAAAAAATGCGTTCTCAATTCTCAATTTGTCGAGTTGCTTCAACGATCGGTTATGTTAAGAGATGCAGATGCGGTCCCTCGCCTTGCGGTTTGCCCAGAAAATTTTTGCGTTGCCTGGTTTGATGTCTGACATTGTTTGTATGTTTGTTTGTTTGTGTTTTTTTTTTTCATTGCTGGGGAAAAAAACCCTCCATGACGATGGCTGAGGCCAGCTGACTCAGGCACTGTGCTGCTATCCCGTGGTGCGGGACTAGGCCATGCCCAGTCTGTTCACTGGAATGATAAGGCTAGTCGTCTTGGCAGCACGAGTTAGCACTTTTACCTGCACATCAGTGATGGGTGAAGCAGGATTAGGGGGTTTGGGGGAGGGGGGGGGGGGGGGGGGGGTCACATCTCCTCATAGGCTTGATGAGGTAAGACCCTAATGCTCACACAGACACACACACACAAAACATACATACACACACACACACGCCCAAGTTTTAGCTGTAGCTACTGGTATGTATGCTCTAGCGCTCTCTTTCTGCCATTACTTTTTTTGGTTTGGTCAGAGATGGAGGCATGATCTCTGAGTATGCAAGAAGAAAGATGTTTGCGAACACACACACACACACACACACACACACACTCGCCCGCTGTCTGTGTATGGTGAGGGGGAGGGCAATGTGTAGGTTCGGGATGAGCTGTAGAAAACAGGCACAGAGTACAGCAGACCCTGTACAGCACTTCCCAAGCAGCTGCAGCAGAGGCCTGACAGGAGCTGGCCCACAGCTGCGCCCGATTCTACTGCCATCTGGGCTGCTTATGTACAAGGACACGAAGACAATATCAAAAGAAATAACAAAAAGCAAAAGGAAACAAGATGCAAGATGGAAATAAGACTGAAAAATGATGAGTAGCACAGATTAAACCATGGGCGGGACCAGGGTTAAACCAATGGAGAATTCACGCCCCCCCCCACAAAACAAACTGCTTTTGGTTTTGATGGGAGGGGGCTAGAAAATCACATTCACATTCATGGTTCTGTTTGGGATCCGGGATTGGGGCAGGGCGGGGCCTTCTCTGGGCCATGATTGGTTGATTGACAGCAGGCCTGGGGTGTGTCCTGGAGTAGTTCTGCCACATGATTGGTCAGTTTGACTGTCTGTCTGTGGGAGTTGCTCATAAACTGAGGCTCGACTCGGCACTCCTGCATCCTGAAGGGGGAGGGGGCACGTACGAGGGGGTCAAACCAACATTCTATGGAGTCCCCCAGACATGTGGAGGGTCACTCATCTTCCCTCAATACAGAAACCCCCTCTTCTTTTCTGTCTCAGCGCTTTCCCACTAACAAGAAAAATCTATGGAACTAAAATCCCCCCCCCCCCCCCCCCATCTTTGCACGGTAAACAGACATTTTAAGGTGCAAAAGCATCTCCCCATTTTGCTGACATGTCTGATAAATAAGGTTTGTTTTTTCTGTTTTAAAGAAAAACTCAAATAAATGAACAACAAAAACAACAACAACAACAACAGCCCATAAAAAAAAAAAATGTGTGGGGCAGGGTGTGGTGTAGACGCCACCAGCAGAGGGAGCCGCGGCGCTCCTGGGGTGGCTCATTTTTCATTTAGCTTCGTCTTTCTATCCTCTCCGGTCCGCACTCCGACCTCCTGCATTCCTTTAATGCTACTAAAAAAAAAACAAGAGCGAGGCAGCTCATTGGTCAGTTGGATTGGTTGCTACAGGACAGATTCCCCAGTAGCACTTTGTGACACTCCCAAAAAAATTCCATCTGAGAGAGAGGGGTGGGGGGTGGATACGACCCCTTCTACCCCCGCCCCACACATACAGCCCCAACATTTCTGTGTGTCCTACATGGAGAACAACATTCACTTCAAACACCACGGCTTGGCAGAATAGATAGGGGAGGTTGTGGAGGTGCCATGGGGGCGTTTGAGCCGTCCCCCCCCTCCCCAAACAAACGTCCTTCTTCCTCCTCCTGCTGCCAGGTAAGCTCAGGTCTGAAGGAAATGACGATGGCTACAGAGGATCCTCAGAGGTGACCTCCACTTCTCTCAGAAGACACCCCCACACTCTCAGGATGAGCCGGTCTCTGCAGGAAGTGGCTGGCATACATACATACAGCATAAGCAGCCCTGTGAGGCAGAGCCGATGTCCTCCAGCACTGTCGGAGAGGACAGGAGACGGGAAGGAGGCCGATGGAGGGGGGGCGGGGTTGGAGGCTGAGAGAGTGTGCTCACTGTAACAGCAAAGGAGACTGGGAATCTTGGAAGTTCCCAGAATCAGAACCAGAACTACAATCAGAACTGGTCGTGTCATATGGAGTTCATCCTCATCATCATCGTCCTGATCCTCAACATTGCATCCCCCCCTTTGCTCCAATCTAGAGGCCCCTGGACCCAAATCCTGGTCATTAATAAAAAAAACATCCCTCCAGTCTGTCTCTGAAGGCTTCGCAGTAGTCTGTTTTTGGATGTTCTCCAAAAACCTTTTCATTTTCAATTTTTTTTTGTTGCAAAATACCTAAACTATCTGATTGCGATCATCTTGTCCTTTTACATTAGTTTGTAGTTTTTTTTTTGTGTGTGTTTTATCATATTTTGTTGCGTTTTTTTTTGTCTTTGTTCTCCTTCCGTCTTCTTCCCGCCGGGGTTCTAGAGAAGTCCAGCTGGAGCGGTGAAAAGGACAAGAGGAGAGGAGAGGAGAGGAAAGGAGAGGAGGGGAGAGGAGAGGAGAGGAGGGGTTAGGGGTGTCCGCCACTAGATGGTGGACTTGGAGAAGGACACCCTCAGGTGGTGGTTCTCTCCCAGGTCGTGGTTGTGGAGCTCGATCAGGGCCTGGATGGCCTCCTCCACCGAGCCCAGCTGGATCAGCGCCATCTTGCGGTCCTTCCTGCCGATGACAAGAGCCCTATGCACATTAGTGGACCAACAAAAGTCACCTATAAAGATACAGCTATAACACATTTATAAAGATACAGCTATAACACATTTAGGGAAATACTGCAAACGATCACAGCTGCACCCACGGCAACACTCAGGAGTGGTCTAAATCTTCCATGACGGGTTGTTAGTGTGAATATGTTGCCTTATTCCTGCTCGTCTCATGATTCACCATGTTAGTTGACCAATATCATATTATAATACATTTCTCAGTGGCTATGTAAGATTTTGGAAAATGTCCTTCCCACTTTAACCCCTTCATTCCCATTACAATAACACTTTTATGATCTTTTATCCTTGTTTTTTCCTAAGCGCTTTACATTACCAATTTTGAATGAATGTATAATACATAAGAAAACTCGCCATACCTTTTGTTGCCAATTGAAAAATATGGCAAACAGTTCACATCTTCACTGAATAAATCTCCAATGACAAACTGTTACTATGAATATTTCACTTCAGACATGAGCTGTGCTCCTTTGCTATAACCTTGTCAGGATGACAAAATGTCTCCCTGGAGGTTTGGTCTAATTACCCAAGTTAACTCACCTACAGGCAGGATAATGAATAACACTGTATGCACACTGTGTTTGTGCTGCCACCTGCTGGCAACTACACCAAACTACACCAAGCCCAAACAGACATTCACAGCACTGGCTGCCCTGGTGCGGCATAGTCTTATTGTGCGCACTCCTGTTCAGAGAGACTGAAAAGGCAGAGGCAGGATGTGTACAGAGGAGCAGACACAAACAGATGGCTATACGTCAGAGCTCTGTGTCAGTGGACACATTGCGTCATGGGGAAGATTACATGCTGGGAGTTATGAGGAGGGAAGAGATGGGCAGGTGACAGGAGCGTGACAAACGTCTGACTTACTGGAAAAATTTGAAGGCCTTGACTGTGTAGCCACTGCCGGCAAAGAGGTCTTTGAGGATGTCATCTGTGATTGACGGACTGTGGAGGAAAAGGAGGAGGGTCAGGGAGAGAGAGAGAAAGAGAGAGAGGGCAGGAGGGAGGGAGGAGAGGGGGGGTATTCATGAGGAAAAGAATCAGTAACTCAACCCAAACAAACCTAACACTCCCAGACTAGGAGAATGATGTAAACCTTACATAATACATTTTATAATAAATATGATCACACTTTAATGTTGGAACAGCTTTAGATGTGTCATTACAGGTGTGCTTTTGAGTCCACTGTGTAAAGCTATGTTTAAATAATTATATCTCTGAAACCAAATGCCTCACAAGTTTGCAGAGGTGTGAAGATTACAGCCGGTGGGTGTGTGAATGCCCTTTGCAAGATGTTATTACAAAGTAGCCTGTATTGTTTGGAACCTATAAACATACACACACACACACACACACACACGCCTTAAATAAGGTGTCAATTACTGGTAAAGCAGAAATGACCAAAAGAAAAGAAAAAGGGCAAACCAGAGAAAGGAAAAGAAACAGGGAGAAAAAAAAGAGAAAGAGCAGAAAGTGAGTGAGCAAAAAGATGAAGAAAGAGAAATAGCACAAAAAAAAAGGATGAGATGAGTCAGAGGCTGATGACTCACGGGATGTTGGAGAGGTGCAGGGTAGCGGAGGGTGGGAATATGTTCTGGAAGTTCTTGGAGCCGGGCTTCTTGAAGCGGTGGAGCGGGCTGCCGCTGAAGTCCTTGGTGAGGCCCTGGTCCTCCTGGCCCTCGCGTGGCAGCTGCACCGTCTGGTGTTTGGAGATGGTCGCCCGCATCACCTTACCGTAGAGACGCTGGCCGTTCAGATGGCTCATAGCTGCACACAGGGATGCGGTGGAGGAGGAAACAGTCAACCATGGATAGCAACAGAAGGACGGGGTTACTTTAACTTTGTCGGATAGAAGAAGGTTTCCTACAGCAGGTTGTAGGGACATAAGAGAGACTTGGATACTCGAGGAATGGAATACCAGACAGGTCACAGTGTGTAAGGAATGTGACCAAGACCTTGCCAGATCCATTCAAGACTTTGTACGACTGCAGTCCAGATGTCCAATTTAAGTTAACAATGAAAATGTATTTATTTGATTAACAAACATTAGGGGGGCTATTTTCCTGCAGTTGATTTATAAGCTTTACTTCACATCATGCTTACTGTGATGTTTCCTACTCTCGTATTCTGTCAAGACAACTATGATCTGCCCAGATTCATTTCAGGCTAAACTGCTGACTGGACGTGTAGTTTGGATAATAATAATGACTGGCAGGCTGTGTGTTATTCTCTACATATGCACAGTATAAGGACCACTGTTCTTACCAAGCTGTGCCTGAGTAGCATCTGCCATCTGTATTAAGGCATTTTCTTTCTTGTTGAAGAGAATCTTGACCCTGTGAACATCACCGTATACACCTGCATGCAAAGACAGACCAACAGAAAGACTTAAACAAAGTACATAAAATTGAGACATATTTCGACTTAGACTAATTTGGTTAACATATTAAACAGATCACAAGTCAACCTATCAGCAAGGCAATGGAAAAAGGGGTCAGCCAACTGTCATGACAAACGAGACGGACAAACCAGCCCCTTCACAAGACGAAACAATAGCAGTAAGGAGAGGAGTGAAGAGGAGATAAGATATAACTGCATCCAAACTCAATTTTCACTGAGAGTCTGGGTGTCTTGTGTACTGTTTACCAACATGCGTGTCTGTGCTCACAGTGTGCATCTCTGTAAGAGTGTTCATATGTGTCTGCATGTCTCTGCGTGAGTGTATCCGCCCGGTCTCTGGCTTGTGTTTTTCTTGTGGCATTTAATTGGTGGGGAGGCAGCGCCGGGACAGGCTGACAGCCAATAGGGAGAGGGGCTGGCCTATCTCCGCCATCAGAGTCAGAGCGGAGCCAGGCTGGCAGTGAGCTGCAGACTGATATTAAATTGTGGCGGGGAGGTCGCGGGGGCACACACACACACACACAACAAAAACACACCGCATGAGGTACACAATCGAAGCCAGCGAGTCGTCGCCCCACTGTCACCTATCGCTGAGCGATCAGCTCTGTGATTGCTTGGCAGGATATAGAAGCATCCCTTTTCTTTCGTCTACTTTCTACTTTGTAGCTTTTGCCTTTATAACAGAACTTTGAAAAAAATACAGCAAGAGGAGGGAAGAGAGAAAGAGAGAGATGAGGAGGAAAGAGAGAGAGAAATCGAATTTTCAAGTAATAAATGGTGCTCTTACCGAACAGGATGAAGAGTCCATGAGGTGATATACTCTGTGTGATACAGGAGGAAGCATCATTATAATCTGACACTCACACACAAATATAGACACATACACACAAACACCTACACACATACACACACGTACGCACACACACACTATACTGACTCTTATCTCCACAAGCATCATCTGCCACTGACACCAGCCATCACAGTAACACCAGAAAGGAAGTGGGAGGGGGGCGGTTAATAATAACCAGCTAAAATGCTGTTGGCACATCCATGTTCACACACAAACAAAATCACACACACACACACAGAAATGCACAGGGACATACACACACACACACACACACACACACACACACACACACACACACACACACACACACACACACACACACACACACACACACACACACACACACACACACACAAACAAAGACAAACCCTGATGCTTATTCTCAGAATCAAATCAAGCCTGTGCTTTGTGACAGCCACCACTGACATTAAACAGCAAACATGGATATATGAAACCTTCCCATAACTAATGACTGGAACATCTATCTAGATCAACATGTTTTAGATATGTGAAGGCGTAGTTTGGGATGGCCTTGGCCAAATACAACACCATAGGCTACGGATTCATTGAGAACCATCTAGGAGGAACACGTTGAAATTCATTCAGAAAGAACACATCTTGCAACTAATTCAAGTAGAACAACATTGGAGACACATTTGAAATTCATTCAGGAAGAACATAATTGAACCCAATTCAAATTGACTTTCACAATTGATCACTTTTGCAGTGCTAGGGTGTGGATTGATTGAGCGTGGAAATAACAGGTAAGATTGCCTCTGTTGATGTGGAAGTTGTTTCGGCTGAATATTTGGACGCAGTATTGTGAAAAAGAAATGAAACAACAGACAGTCAAAATGGCTTTAATTATACGCCGTCCCAGACATACTGTTCTAGTGTTTGGATCTGCTCTCGTTTGAGATATGAAGTTGTTCCATCGCATCCACGAGTCTGGGTTCATTGGATTGATTAGTTCTGTACGGTCTCTTGCTTTATAAGCGCACTCCAACTTCCAGTCCTGTGGTCATGCTACACAGCACATTCACTGCTTCTCCCATCTCTACCACACCTGACAGATCTTATAAGTGTTCAGCTGTTAACTGAACCGGCTGCATTGAGTCTACGAACCGCAAACCCTTGATTATCTGACAAGGGAGAATTCAGATAATCAAGAGCATTGCAAGTGTCTGATTGGTTTATTCAGGTGCATTACAGCCTGAAATACTGACAAAACAAAGTGAGGTCCAGAAGCTGATTTAGACCTTTCACAGTATGATGACATAAGTGAAAGGGTTCTTTCTTTCGTCATCTAGCTCTCTTTGAATTGTATCATGCATTTGTAAAGCACATGTGATCCAGCTCATTTAGACCTTACACAGGATGACTTGAGCACAGGATTAGGTCTGTGTTTTTTGAGTAAAGGAGGAATGTGAAGGAGAGGACGAGAGGGAATGGAGGAGGAGGAGAAAAGAAGAAGAAGAACAGGAACAGGAGGAGGAGGAGGAGGATAGAAGAGGAGGAGGAGGCACTCACGTCGGGGTTGAGGTTGGAGACCAGCAGCACGGAGTGGAGGGCAGTTGGCGCCATGCCGTGGATGGGCATTCGTCCCATTGACGACGATTGAATGGCAAGCGGT